>NW_026698050.1:0-148248 GCF_030435755.1 Ochotona princeps
GAGCCTTTGCATTGAGGGCTATCTGAAAATGGCTTTGGCACTGAAGTTGTCTGTGAATGTGGAGTTGGTGGCATGTGAAACCCGCATGTGGAGCATTGGTTTGTGTGATAAGCTCACCAAGCTTCATTTCAGTCCTAGGCACTCAAAGGGCACTAAGCATAGAGTGTGAAAACTGAGTTTCCTTGAGAGCTGCTTGGAAGCCTGATGGTGTGTGAAGTTAGTGAGCCAAATGGAGTTGTTCTCCCACAAGAACCACTCGGCTGATTCTTCTTCAATATGCGCTTCACCAACATGCAGTGTTTCCTTGATTGAATTAGCTCTCACACCAATATTTGCGCCTAGAGCCTTTGCATTGAGGGCTATCTGAAAATGGCTTTGGCGCTGAAGTTGTCTGTGAATGTGGAGTTGGTGGCATGTGAAACCCGCATGTGGAGCATTGGTTTGTGTGGGATGCTCTACCAGGTTCATTCCTACATAATACACTCAAAGGGCATTAAGCCTAGAGTGTGAAAACTGAGTTTCCTTAAGAGCTGCTTGGAAGCCTGATGGTGTGTGAAGTTAGGGAGCCAAATGGAGGTGTTCTCTCACAAGAACCACTCGGCTGATTCTTCTTCAATATGCGCTTCACCAACATGCAGTGTTTCCTTGATTGAATTAGCTCTCACACCAATATTTGCGCCTAGAGCCTTTGTATTGAGGGCTATCTGAAAATGGCTGTGGCGCTGAAGTTGTCTGTGAATGTGGAGTTGGTGGCATGTGAAACCCGCATGTGGAGCATTGGTTTGTGTGGGATGCTCTACCAGGTTCATTTCAGTCCTAGGCACTCAAAGGGCATTAAGCCTAGAGTGTGAAAACTGAGTTTCCTTGAGAGCTGCTTGGAAGCCTGATGGTGTGTGAAGTTAGTGAGCCAAATGGAGTTGTTCTCCCACAAGAACCACTCGGCTGATTCTTCTTCAATATGCGCTTCACCAACATGCAGTGTTTCCTTGATTGAATTAGCTCTCACACCAATATTTGCGCCTAGAGCCTTTGCATTGAGGGCTATCTGAAAATGGCTTTGGCGCTGAAGTTGTCTGTGAATGTGGAGTTGGTGGCATGTGAAACCCGCATGTGGAGCATTGGTTTGTGTGGGATGCTCTACCAGGTTGATTTCAGTCCTAGGCATTCAAAGGGCATTAAGCCTAGAGTGTGAAAACTGAGTTTCCTTGAGAGCTGCATGGAAGCCTGATGGTGTGTGAAGTTAGGGAGCCAAATGGAGGTGTTCTCTCACAAGAAGCACTCGGCTGATTCTTCTTCAATATGCGCTTCACCAACATGCAGTGTTTCCTTGATTGAATTAGCTCTCACACCAATATTTGCGCCTAGAGCCTTTGCATTGAGGGCTATCTGAAAATGGCTTTGGCGCTGAAGTTGTCTGTGAATGTGGAGTTGGTGGCATGTGAAACCCGCATGTGGAGCATTCGTTTGTGTGGGATGCTCTACCAGGTTCATTCCTACATAATGCACTCAAAGGGCATTAAGCCTAGAGTGTGAAAACTCAGTTTCCTTGAGAGCTGCATGGAAGCCTGATGGTGTGTGAAGTTAGTGAGCCAAATGAAGTTGTTCTCCCACAAGAACCACTCGGCTGATTCTTCTTCAATATGCGCTTCACCAACATGCAGTGTTTCCTTGATTGAATTAGCTCTCACACCAATATTTCGGCCTAGAGCCTTTGCATTGAGGGCTATCTGAAATGGCTTTGGCGCTGAAGTTGTCTGTGAATGTGGAGTTGGTGGCATGTGAAACCCGCATGTGGAGCATTGGTTTTTGTGGGATGCTCTACCAGGTTCATTCCTAGATAATGCACTCAAAGGGCATTAAGCCTAGAGTGTGAAAACTGAGTTTCCTTGAGAGCTGCTTGAAAGCCTGATGGTGTGTGAAGTTAGTGAGCCAAATGGAGTTGTTCTCCCACAAGAACCACTCGGCTGATTCTTCTTCAATATGCGCTTCACCAACATGCAGTGTTTCCTTGATTGAATTAGCTCTCACACCAATATTTGCGCCTAGAGCCTTTGCATTGAGAGCTCTCTGAAAATGGCTTTGGCGCTGAAGTTGTCTGTGAATGTGGAGTTGGTGGCATGTGAAACCCGCATGTGGAGCATTGGTTTGTGTGGGATGCTCTACCAGGTTCATTCCTACATAATGCACTCAAAGGGCATTAAGCCTAGAGTGTGAAAACTGAGTTTCCTTGAGAGCTGCTTGGAAGCCTGATGGTGTGTGAAGTTAGGGAGCCAAATGGAGGTGTTCTCTCACAAGAACCACTCGGCTGATTCTTCTTCAATATGCGCTTCACCAACATGCAGTGTTTCCTTGATTGAATTAGCTCTCACACCAATATTTGCGCCTAGAGCCTTTGTATTGAGGGCTATCTGAAAATGGCTTTGGCGCTGAAGTTGTCTGTGAATGTGGAGTTGGTGGCATGTGAAACCCGCATGTGGAGCATTCGTTCGTGTGGGATGCTCTACCAGGTTCATTCCTACATAATGCACTCAAAGGGCATTAAGCCTAGAGTGTGAAAACTGAGTTTCCTTGAGAGCTGCTTGGAAGCCTGATGGTGTGTGAAGTTAGTGAGCCAAATGGAGTTGTTCTCCCACAAGAACCACTCGGCTGATTCTTCTTCAATATGCGCTTCACCAACATGCAGTGTTTCCTTGATTGAATTAGCTCTCACACCAATATTTGCGCCTAGAGCCTTTGCATTGAGAGCTCTCTCAAAATGGCTTTGGCGCTGAAGTTGTCTGTGAATGTGGAGTTGGTGGCATGTGAAACCCGCATGTGGAGCATTGGTTTGTGTGGGATGCTCTACCAGGTTCATTCCTACATAATGCACTCAAAGGGCATTAAGCCTAGAGTGTGAAAACTGAGTTTCCTTGAGAGCTGCTTGGAAGCCTGATGGTGTGTGAAGTTAGGGAGCCAAATGGAGGTGTTCTCTCACAAGAACCACTCGGCTGATTCTTCTTCAATATGCGCTTCACCAACATGCAGTGTTTCCTTGATTGAATTAGCTCTCACACCAATATTTGCGCCTAGAGCCTTTGTATTGAGGGCTATCTGAAAATGGCTGTGGCGCTGAAGTTGTCTGTGAATGTGGAGTTGGTGGCATGTGAAACCCGCATGTGGAGCATTGGTTCGTGTGGGATGCTCTACCAGGTTCATTCCTACATAATGCACTCAAAGGGCATTAAGCCTAGAGTGTGAAAACTGAATTTCCTTGAGAGCTGCTTGGAAGCCTGATGGTGTGTGAAGTTAGTGAGCCAAATTTAGTTGTTCTCCCACAAGAACCACTCGGCTGATTCTTCTTCAATATGCGCTTCACCAACATGCAGTGTTTCCTTGATTGAATTAGCTCTCACACCAATATTTTCGCCTAGAGCCTTTGCATTGAGGGCTATCTGAAAATGGCTTTGGCACTGAAGTTGTCTGTGAATGTGGAGTTGGTGGCATGTGAAACCCGCATGTGGAGCATTGGTTTGTGTGATAAGCTCACCAAGCTTCATTTCAGTCCTAGGCACTCAAAGGGCATTAAGCCTAGAGTGTGAAAACTGAGTTTCCTTGAGAGCTGCTTGGAAGCCTGATGGTGTGTGAAGTTAGTGAGCCAAATGGAGTTGTTCTCCCACAAGAACCACTCGGCTGATTCTTCTTCAATATGCGCTTCACCAACATGCAGTGTTTCCTTGATTGAATTAGCTCTCACACCAATATTTGCGCCTAGAGCCTTTGCATTGAGGGCTATCTGAAAATGGCTTTGGCGCTGAAGTTGTCTGTGAATGTGGAGTTGGTGGCATGTGAAACCCGCATGTGGAGCATTGGTTTGTGTGGGATGCTCTACCAGGTTGATTTCAGTCCTAGGCACTCAAAGGGCATTAAGCCTAGAGTGTGAAAACTGAGTTTCCTTAAGAGCTGCTTGGAAGCCTGATGGTGTGTGAAGTTAGGGAGCCAAATGGAGGTGTTCTCCCACAAGAACCACTCGGCTGATTCTTCTTCAATATGCGCTTCACCAACATGCAGTGTTTCCTTGATTGAATTAGCTCTCACACCAATATTTGCGCCTAGAGCCTTTGTATTGAGGGCTATCTGAAATGGCTGTGGCGCTGAAGTTGTCTGTGAATGTGGAGTTGGTGGCATGTGAAACCCGCATGTGGAGCATTGGTTTGTGTGGGATGCTCTACCAGGTTGATTTCAGTCCTAGGCACTCAAAGGGCATTAAGCCTAGAGTGTGAAAACTGAGTTTCCTTGAGAGCTGCATGGAAGCCTGATGGTGTGTGAAGTTAGGGAGCCAAATGGAGGTGTTCTCTCACAAGAAGCACTCGGCTGATTCTTCTTCAATATGCGCTTCACCAACATGCAGTGTTTCCTTGATTGAATTAGCTCTCACACCAATATTTGCGCCTAGAGCCTTTGCATTGAGGGCTATCTGAAAATGGCTTTGGCGCTGAAGTTGTCTGTGAATGTGGAGTTGGTGGCATGTGAAACCCGCATGTGGAGCATTCGTTTGTGTGGGATGCTCTACCAGGTTCATTCCTACATAATGCACTCAAAGGGCATTAAGCCTAGAGTGTGAAAACTCAGTTTCCTTGAGAGCTGCATGGAAGCCTGATGGTGTGTGAAGTTAGTGAGCCAAATGAAGTTGTTCTCCCACAAGAACCACTCGGCTGATTCTTCTTCAATATGCGCTTCACCAACATGCAGTGTTTCCTTGATTGAATTAGCTCTCACACCAATATTTGCGCCTAGAGCCTTTGTATTGAGGGCTATCTGAAAATGGCTGTGGCGCTGAAGTTGTCTGTGAATGTGGAGTTGGTGGCATGTGAAACCCGCATGTGGAGCATTGGTTTGTGTGGGATGCTCTACCAGGTTCATTTCAGTCCTAGGCACTCAAAGGGCATTAAGCCTAGAGTGTGAAAACTGAGTTTCCTTGAGAGCTGCTTGGAAGCCTGATGGTGTGTGAAGTTAGTGAGCCAAATGGAGTTGTTCTCCCACAAGAACCACTCGGCTGATTCTTCTTCAATATGCGCTTCACCAACATGCAGTGTTTCCTTGATTGAATTAGCTCTCACACCAATATTTGCGCCTAGAGCCTTTGCATTGAGGGCTATCTGAAAATGGCTTTGGCACTGAAGTTGTCTGTGAATGTGGAGTTGGTGGCATGTGAAACCCGCATGTGGAGCATTGGTTTGTGTGATAAGCTCACCAAGCTTCATTTCAGTCCTAGGCACTCAAAGGGCATTAAGCCTAGAGTGTGAAAACTGAGTTTCCTTGAGAGCTGCTTGGAAGCCTGATGGTGTGTGAAGTTAGTGAGCCAAATGGAGTTGTTCTCCCACAAGAACCACTCGGCTGATTCTTCTTCAATATGCGCTTCACCAACATGCAGTGTTTCCTTGATTGAATTAGCTCTCACACCAATATTTGCGCCTAGAGCCTTTGCATTGAGGGCTATCTGAAAATGGCTTTGGCGCTGAAGTTGTCTGTGAATGTGGAGTTGGTGGCATGTGAAACCCGCATGTGGAGCATTGGTTTGTGTGGGATGCTCTACCAGGTTCATTCCTACATAATACACTCAAAGGGCATTAAGCCTAGAGTGTGAAAACTGAGTTTCCTTAAGAGCTGCTTGGAAGCCTGATGGTGTGTGAAGTTAGGGAGCCAAATGGAGGTGTTCTCTCACAAGAACCACTCGGCTGATTCTTCTTCAATATGCGCTTCACCAACATGCAGTGTTTCCTTGATTGAATTAGCTCTCACACCAATATTTTCGCCTAGAGCCTTTGTATTGAGGGCTATCTGAAAATGGCTGTGGCGCTGAAGTTGTCTGTGAATG
Organism: Ochotona princeps; assembly: GCF_030435755.1. Lineage (NCBI taxonomy): Eukaryota > Metazoa > Chordata > Mammalia > Lagomorpha > Ochotonidae > Ochotona > Ochotona princeps. The sequence goes on from NW_026698050.1 coordinate 5,855, forward strand.
TGGAGTTGGTGGCATGTGAAACCCGCATGTGGAGCATTGGTTTGTGTGGGATGCTCTACCAGGTGCATTTCAGTCCTAGGCACTCAAAGGGCATTAAGCCTAGAGTGTGAAAACTGAGTTTCCTTGAGAGCTGCTTGGAAGCCTGATGGTGTGTGAAGTTAGTGAGCCAAATGGAGTTGTTCTCCCACAAGAACCACTCGGCTGATTCTTCTTCAATATGCGCTTCACCAACATGCAGTGTTTCCTTGATTGAATTAGCTCTCACACCAATATTTGCGCCTAGAGCCTTTGCATTGAGGGCTATCTGAAAATGGCTTTGGCGCTGAAGTTGTCTGTGAATGTGGAGTTGGTGGCATGTGAAACCCGCATGTGGAGCATTGGTTTGTGTGGGATGCTCTACCAGGTTGATTTCAGTCCTAGGCACTCAAAGGGCATTAAGCCTAGAGTGTGAAAACTGAGTTTCCTTGAGAGCTGCTTGGAAGCCTGATGGTGTGTGAAGTTAGTGAGCCAAATGGAGTTGTTCGCCCACAAGAACCACTCGGCTGATTCTTCTTCAATATGCGCTTCACCAACATGCAGTGTTTCCTTGATTGAATTAGCTCTCACACCAATATTTGCGCCTAGAGCCTTTGTATTGAGGGCTATCTGAAAATGGCTGTGGCGCTGAAGTTGTCTGTGAATGTGGAGTTGGTGGCATGTGAAACCCGCATGTGGAGCATTGGTTTGTGTGGGATGCTCTACCAGGTTCATTTCAGTCCTAGGCACTCAAAGGGCATTAAGCCTAGAGTGTGAAAACTGAGTTTCCTTGAGAGCTGCTTGGAAGCCTGATGGTGTGTGAAGTTAGTGAGCCAAATGGAGTTGTTCGCCCACAAGAACCACTCGGCTGATTCTTCTTCAATATGCGCTTCACCAACATGCAGTGTTTCCTTGATTGAATTAGCTCTCACACCAATATTTGCGCCTAGAGCCTTTGCATTGAGAGCTCTCTGAAAATGGCTTTGGCGCTGAAGTTGTCTGTGAATGTGGAGTTGGTGGCATGTGAAACCCGCATGTGGAGCATTGGTTTGTGTGGGATGCTCTACCAGGTTCATTCCTACATAATGCACTCAAAGGGCATTAAGCCTAGAGTGTGAAAACTGAGTTTCCTTGAGAGCTGCATGGAAGCCTGATGGTGTGTGAAGTTAGGGAGCCAAATGGAGGTGTTCTCTCACAAGAACCACTCGGCTGATTCTTCTTCAATATGCGCTTCACCAACATGCAGTGTTTCCTTGATTGAATTAGCTCTCACACCAATATTTTCGCCTAGAGCCTTTGCATTGAGGGCTATCTGAAAATGGCTTTGGCACTGAAGTTGTCTGTGAATGTGGAGTTGATGGCATGTGAAACCCGCATGTGGAGCATTGGTTCGTGTGGGATGCTCTACCAGGTTCATTCCTACATAATGCACTCAAAGGGCATTAAGCCTAGAGTGTGAAAACTGAGTTTCCTTGAGAGCTGCTTGGAAGCCTGATGGTGTGTGAAGTTAGTGAGCCAAATGGAGTTGTTCTCCCACAAGAACCACTCGGCTGATTCTTCTTCAATATGCGCTTCACCAACATGCAGTGTTTCCTTGATTGAATTAGCTCTCACACCAATATTTTCGCCTAGAGCCTTTGCATTGAGGGCTATCTGAAAATGGCTTTGGCACTGAAGTTGTCTGTGAATGTGGAGTTGGTGGCATGTGAAACCCGCATGTGGAGCATTGGTTTGTGTGATAAGCTCACCAAGCTTCATTTCAGTCCTAGGCACTCAAAGGGCATTAAGCCTAGAGTGTGAAAACTGAGTTTCCTTGAGAGCTGCTTGGAAGCCTGATGGTGTGTGAAGTTAGTGAGCCAAATGGAGTTGTTCTCCCACAAGAACCACTCGGCTGATTCTTCTTCAATATGCACTTCACCAACATGCAGTGTTTCCTTGATTGAATTAGCTCTCACACCAATATTTGCGCCTAGAGCCTTTGCATTGAGGGCTATCTGAAAATGGCTTTGGCGCTGAAGTTGTCTGTGAATGTGGAGTTGGTGGCATGTGAAACCCGCATGTGGAGCATTGGTTTGTGTGGGATGCTCTACCAGGTTCATTCCTACATAATACACTCAAAGGCATTAAGCCTAGAGTGTGAAAACTGAGTTTCCTTCAGAGCTGCTTGGAAGCCTGATGGTGTGTGAAGTTAGTGAGCCAAATGGAGGTGTTCTCTCACAAGAACCACTCGGCTGATTCTTCTTCAATATGCGCTTCACCAACATGCAGTGTTTCCTTGATTGAATTAGCTCTCACACCAATATTTGCGCCTAGAGCCTTTGTATTGAGGGCTATCTGAAAATGGCTGTGGCGCTGAATTTGTCTGTGAATGTGGAGTTGGTGGCATGTGAAACCCGCATGTGGAGCATTGGTTTGTGTGGGATGCTCTACCAGGTTCATTTCAGTCCTAGGCACTCAAAGGGCATTAAGTCTAGAGTGTGAAAACTGAGTTTCCTTGAGAGCTGCTTGGAAGCCTGATGGTGTGTGAAGTTAGTGAGCCAAATGGAGTTGTTCTCCCACAAGAACCACTCGGCTGATTCTTCTTCAATATGCGCTTCACCAACATGCAGTGTTTCCTTGATTGAATTAGCTCTCACACCAATATTTGCGCCTAGAGCCTTTGCATTGAGGGCTATCTGAAAATGGCTTTGGCGCTGAAGTTGCCTGTGAATGTGGAGTTGGTGGCATGTGAAACCCGCATGTGGAGCATTGGTTTGTGTGGGATGCTCTACCAGGTTGATTTCAGTCCTAGGCACTCAAAGGGCATTAAGCCTAGAGTGTGAAAACTGAGTTTCCTTGAGAGCTGCTTGGAAGCCTGATGGTGTGTGAAGTTAGGGAGCCAAATGGAGGTGTTCTCTCACAAGAACCACTCGGCTGATTCTTCTTCAATATGCGCTTCACCAACATGCAGTGTTTCCTTGATTGAATTAGCTCTCACACCAATATTTGCGCCTAGAGCCTTTGCATTGAGGGCTATCTGAAAATGGCTTTGGCGCTGAAGTTGTCTGTGAATGTGGAGTTGGTGGCATGTGAAACCCGCATGTGGAGCATTCGTTTGTGTGGGATGCTCTACCAGGTTCATTCCTACATAATGCACTCAAAGGGCATTAAGCCTAGAGTGTGAAAACTCAGTTTCCTTGAGAGCTGCATGGAAGCCTGATGGTGTGTGAAGTTAGTGAGCCAAATGAAGTTGTTCTCCCACAAGAACCACTCGGCTGATTCTTCTTCAATATGCGCTTCACCAACATGCAGTGTTTCCTTGATTGAATTAGCTCTCACACCAATATTTGGGCCTAGAGCCTTTGCATTGAGGGCTATCTGAAAATGGCTTTGGCGCTGAAGTTGTCTGTGAATGTGGAGTTGGTGGCATGTGAAACCCGCATGTGGAGCATTGGTTTTTGTGGGATGCTCTACCAGGTTCATTCCTAGATAATGCACTCAAAGGGCATTAAGCCTAGAGTGTGAAAACTGAGTTTCCTTGAGAGCTGCTTGGAAGCCTGATGGTGTGTGAAGTTAGTGAGCCAAATGGAGTTGTTCGCCCACAAGAACCACTCGGCTGATTCTTCTTCAATATGCGCTTCACCAACATGCAGTGTTTCCTTGATTGAATTAGCTCTCACACCAATATTTGCGCCTAGAGCCTTTGCATTGAGAGCTCTCTGAAAATGGCTTTGGCGCTGAAGTTGTCTGTGAATGTGGAGTTGGTGGCATGTGAAACCCGCATGTGGAGCATTGGTTTGTGTGGGATGCTCTACCAGGTTCATTCCTACATAATGCACTCAAAGGGCATTAAGCCTAGAGTGTGAAAACTGAGTTTCCTTGAGAGCTGCTTGGAAGCCTGATGGTGTGTGAAGTTAGGGAGCCAAATGGAGGTGTTCTCTCACAAGAACCACTCGGCTGATTCTTCTTCAATATGCGCTTCACCAACATGCAGTGTTTCCTTGATTGAATTAGCTCTCACACCAATATTTGCGCCTAGAGCCTTTGTATTGAGGGCTATCTGAAAATGGCTTTGGCGCTGAAGTTGTCTGTGAATGTGGAGTTGGTGGCATGTGAAACCCGCATGTGGAGCATTGGTTTGTGTGGGATGCTCTACCAGGTTCATTCCTACATAATGCACTCAAAGGGCATTAAGCCTAGAGTGTGAAAACTGAGTTTCCTTGAGAGCTGCATGGAAGCCTGATGGTGTGTGAAGTTAGGGAGCCAAATGGAGGTGTTCTCTCACAAGAACCACTCGGCTGATTCTTCTTCAATATGCGCTTCACCAACATGCAGTGTTTCCTTGATTGAATTAGCTCTCACACCAATATTTTCGCCTAGAGCCTTTGCATTGAGAGCTATCTGAAAATGGCTTTGGCACTGAAGTTGTCTGTGAATGTGGAGTTGGTGGCATGTGAAACCCGCATGTGGAGCATTGGTTCGTGTGGGATGCTCTACCAGGTTCATTCCTACATAATGCACTCAAAGGGCATTAAGCCTAGAGTGTGAAAACTGAGTTTCCTTGAGAGCTGCTTGGAAGCCTGATGGTGTGTGAAGTTAGTGAGCCAAATTTAGTTGTTCTCCCACAAGAACCACTCGGCTGATTCTTCTTCAATATGCGCTTCACCAACATGCAGTGTTTCCTTGATTGAATTAGCTCTCACACCAATATTTTCGCCTAGAGCCTTTGCATTGAGGGCTATCTGAAAATGGCTTTGGCACTGAAGTTGTCTGTGAATGTGGAGTTGGTGGCATGTGAAACCCGCATGTGGAGCATTGGTTTGTGTGATAAGCTCACCAAGCTTCATTTCAGTCCTAGGCACTCAAAGGGCATTAAGCCTAGAGTGTGAAAACTGAGTTTCCTTGAGAGCTGCTTGGAAGCCTGATGGTGTGTGAAGTTAGTGAGCCAAATGGAGTTGTTCTCCCACAAGAACCACTCGGCTGATTCTTCTTCCATATGCACTTCACCAACATGCAGTGTTTCCTTGATTGAATTAGCTCTCACACCAATATTTGCGCCTAGAGCCTTTGCATTGAGGGCTATCTGAAAATGGCTTTGGCGCTGAAGTTGTCTGTGAATGTGGAGTTGGTGGCATGTGAAACCCGCATGTGGAGCATTGGTTTGTGTGGGATGCTCTACCAGGTTCATTCCTACATAATACACTCAAAGGCATTAAGCCTAGAGTGTGAAAACTGAGTTTCCTTAAGAGCTGCTTGGAAGCCTGATGGTGTGTGAAGTTAGGGAGCCAAATGGAGGTGTTCTCTCACAAGAACCACTCGGCTGATTCTTCTTCAATATGCGCTTCACCAACATGCAGTGTTTCCTTGATTGAATTAGCTCTCACACCAATATTTGCGCCTAGAGCCTTTGTATTGAGGGCTATCTGAAAATGGCTGTGGCGCTGAATTTGTCTGTGAATGTGGAGTTGGTGGCATGTGAAACCCGCATGTGGAGCATTGGTTTGTGTGGGATGCTCTACCAGGTTCATTTCAGTCCTAGGCACTCAAAGGGCATTAAGTCTAGAGTGTGAAAACTGAGTTTCCTTGAGAGCTGCTTGGAAGCCTGATGGTGTGTGAAGTTAGTGAGCCAAATGGAGTTGTTCTCCCACAAGAACCACTCGGCTGATTCTTCTTCAATATGCGCTTCACCAACATGCAGTGTTTCCTTGATTGAATTAGCTCTCACACCAATATTTGCGCCTAGAGCCTTTGCATTGAGGGCTATCTGAAAATGGCTTTGGCGCTGAAGTTGTCTGTGAATGTGGAGTTGGTGGCATGTGAAACCCGCATGTGGAGCATTCGTTTGTGTGGGATGCTCTACCAGGTTGATTTCAGTCCTAGGCACTCAAAGGGCATTAAGCCTAGAGTGTGAAAACTGAGTTTCCTTGAGAGCTGCTTGGAAGCCTGATGGTGTGTGAAGTTAGGGAGCCAAATGGAGGTGTTCTCTCACAAGAACCACTCGGCTGATTCTTCTTCAATATGCGCTTCACCAACATGCAGTGTTTCCTTGATTGAATTAGCTCTCACACCAATATTTGCGCCTAGAGCCTTTGCATTGAGGGCTATCTGAAAATGGCTTTGGCGCTGAAGTTGTCTGTGAATGTGGAGTTGGTGGCATGTGAAACCCGCATGTGGAGCATTCGTTTGTGTGGGATGCTCTACCAGGTTCATTCCTACATAATGCACTCAAAGGGCATTAAGCCTAGAGTGTGAAAACTCAGTTTCCTTGAGAGCTGCATGGAAGCCTGATGGTGTGTGAAGTTAGTGAGCCAAATGAAGTTGTTCTCCCACAAGAACCACTCGGCTGATTCTTCTTCAATATGCGCTTCACCAACATGCAGTGTTTCCTTGATTGAATTAGCTCTCACACCAATATTTGGGCCTAGAGCCTTTGCATTGAGGGCTATCTGAAAATGGCTTTGGCGCTGAAGTTGTCTGTGAATGTGGAGTTGGTGGCATGTGAAACCCGCATGTGGAGCATTGGTTTGTGTGGGATGCTCTACCAGGTTCATTCCTAGATAATGCACTCAAAGGGCATTAAGCCTAGAGTGTGAAAACTGAGTTTCCTTGAGAGCTGCTTGGAAGCCTGATGGTGTGTGAAGTTAGTGAGCCAAATGGAGTTGTTCTCCCACAAGAACCACTCGGCTGATTCTTCTTCAATATGCGCTTCACCAACATGCAGTGTTTCCTTGATTGAATTAGCTCTCACACCAATATTTGCGCCTAGAGCCTTTGCATTGAGAGCTCTCTGAAAATGGCTTTGGCGCTGAAGTTGTCTGTGAATGTGGAGTTGGTGGCATGTGAAACCCGCATGTGGAGCATTGGTTTGTGTGGGATGCTCTACCAGGTTCATTCCTACATAATGCACTCAAAGGGCATTAAGCCTAGAGTGTGAAAACTGAGTTTCCTTGAGAGCTGCTTGGAAGCCTGATGGTGTGTGAAGTTAGGGAGCCAAATGGAGGTGTTCTCTCACAAGAACCACTCGGCTGATTCTTCTTCAATATGCGCTTCACCAACATGCAGTGTTTCCTTGATTGAATTAGCTCTCACACCAATATTTGCGCCTAGAGCCTTTGTATTGAGGGCTATCTGAAAATGGCTTTGGCGCTGAAGTTGTCTGTGAATGTGGAGTTGGTGGCATGTGAAACCCGCATGTGGAGCATTGGTTTGTGTGGGATGCTCTACCAGGTTCATTCCTACATAATGCACTCAAAGGGCATTAAGCCTAGAGTGTGAAAACTGAGTTTCCTTGAGAGCTGCATGGAAGCCTGATGGTGTGTGAAGTTAGGGAGCCAAATGGAGGTGTTCTCTCACAAGAACCACTCGGCTGATTCTTCTTCAATATGCGCTTCACCAACATGCAGTGTTTCCTTGATTGAATTAGCTCTCACACCAATATTTTCGCCTAGAGCCTTTGCATTGAGAGCTATCTGAAAATGGCTTTGGCACTGAAGTTGTCTGTGAATGTGGAGTTGGTGGCATGTGAAACCCGCATGTGGAGCATTGGTTCGTGTGGGATGCTCTACCAGGTTCATTCCTACATAATGCACTCAAAGGGCATTAAGCCTAGAGTGTGAAAACTGAGTTTCCTTGAGAGCTGCTTGGAAGCCTGATGGTGTGTGAAGTTAGTGAGCCAAATTTAGTTGTTCTCCCACAAGAACCACTCGGCTGATTCTTCTTCAATATGCGCTTCACCAACATGCAGTGTTTCCTTGATTGAATTAGCTCTCACACCAATATTTTCGCCTAGAGCCTTTGCATTGAGGGCTATCTGAAAATGGCTTTGGCACTGAAGTTGTCTGTGAATGTGGAGTTGGTGGCATGTGAAACCCGCATGTGGAGCATTGGTTTGTGTGATAAGCTCACCAAGCTTCATTTCAGTCCTAGGCACTCAAAGGGCATTAAGCCTAGAGTGTGAAAACTGAGTTTCCTTGAGAGCTGCTTGGAAGCCTGATGGTGTGTGAAGTTAGTGAGCCAAATGGAGTTGTTCTCCCACAAGAACCACTCGGCTGATTCTTCTTCCATATGCACTTCACCAACATGCAGTGTTTCCTTGATTGAATTAGCTCTCACACCAATATTTGCGCCTAGAGCCTTTGCATTGAGGGCTATCTGAAAATGGCTTTGGCGCTGAAGTTGTCTGTGAATGTGGAGTTGGTGGCATGTGAAACCCGCATGTGGAGCATTGGTTTGTGTGGGATGCTCTACCAGGTTCATTCCTACATAATACACTCAAAGGCATTAAGCCTAGAGTGTGAAAACTGAGTTTCCTTAAGAGCTGCTTGGAAGCCTGATGGTGTGTGAAGTTAGGGAGCCAAATGGAGGTGTTCTCTCACAAGAACCACTCGGCTGATTCTTCTTCAATATGCGCTTCACCAACATGCAGTGTTTCCTTGATTGAATTAGCTCTCACACCAATATTTGCGCCTAGAGCCTTTGTATTGAGGGCTATCTGAAAATGGCTGTGGCGCTGAATTTGTCTGTGAATGTGGAGTTGGTGGCATGTGAAACCCGCATGTGGAGCATTGGTTTGTGTGGGATGCTCTACCAGGTTCATTTCAGTCCTAGGCACTCAAAGGGCATTAAGCCTAGAGTGTGAAAACTGAGTTCCTTGAGAGCTGCTTGGAAGCCTGATGGTGTGTGAAGTTAGTGAGCCAAATGGAGTTGTTCTCCCACAAGAACCACTCGGCTGATTCTTCTTCAATATGCGCTTCACCAACATGCAGTGTTTCCTTGATTGAATTAGCTCTCACACCAATATTTGCGCCTAGAGCCTTTGCATTGAGGGCTATCTGAAAATGGCTTTGGCGCTGAAGTTGTCTGTGAATGTGGAGTTGGTGGCATGTGAAACCCGCATGTGGAGCATTCGTTTGTGTGGGATGCTCTACCAGGTTGATTTCAGTCCTAGGCACTCAAAGGGCATTAAGCCTAGAGTGTGAAAACTGAGTTTCCTTGAGAGCTGCATGGAAGCCTGATGGTGTGTGAAGTTAGGGAGCCAAATGGAGGTGTTCTCTCACAAGAACCACTCGGCTGATTCTTCTTCAATATGCGCTTCACCAACATGCAGTGTTTCCTTGATTGAATTAGCTCTCACACCAATATTTGCGCCTAGAGCCTTTGCATTGAGGGCTATCTGAAAATGGCTTTGGCGCTGAAGTTGTCTGTGAATGTGGAGTTGGTGGCATGTGAAACCCGCATGTGGAGCATTCGTTTGTGTGGGATGCTCTACCAGGTTCATTCCTACATAATGCACTCAAAGGGCATTAAGCCTAGAGTGTGAAAACTCAGTTTCCTTGAGAGCTGCATGGAAGCCTGATGGGTGTGTGAAGTTAGTGAGCCAAATGAAGTTGTTCTCCCACAAGAACCACTCGGCTGATTCTTCTTCAATATGCGCTTCACCAACATGCAGTGTTTCCTTGATTGAATTAGCTCTCACACCAATATTTGGGCCTAGAGCCTTTGCATTGAGGGCTATCTGAAAATGGCTTTGGCGCTGAAGTTGTCTGTGAATGTGGAGTTGGTGGCATGTGAAACCGCATGTGGAGCATTGGTTTTTGTGGGATGCTCTACCAGGTTCATTCCTAGATAATGCACTCAAAGGGCATTAAGCCTAGAGTGTGAAAACTGAGTTTCCTTGAGAGCTGCTTGGAAGCCTGATGGTGTGTGAAGTTAGTGAGCCAAATGGAGTTGTTCGCCCACAAGAACCACTCGGCTGATTCTTCTTCAATATGCGCTTCACCAACATGCAGTGTTTCCTTGATTGAATTAGCTCTCACACCAATATTTGCGCCTAGAGCCTTTGCATTGAGAGCTCTCTGAAAATGGCTTTGGCGCTGAAGTTGTCTGTGAATGTGGAGTTGGTGGCATGTGAAACCCGCATGTGGAGCATTGGTTTGTGTGGGATGCTCTACCAGGTTCATTCCTACATAATGCACTCAAAGGGCATTAAGCCTAGAGTGTGAAAACTGAGTTTCCTTGAGAGCTGCTTGGAAGCCTGATGGTGTGTGAAGTTAGGGAGCCAAATGGAGGTGTTCTCTCACAAGAACCACTCGGCTGATTCTTCTTCAATATGCGCTTCACCAACATGCAGTGTTTCCTTGATTGAATTAGCTCTCACACCAATATTTGCGCCTAGAGCCTTTGTATTGAGGGCTATCTGAAAATGGCTTTGGCGCTGAAGTTGTCTGTGAATGTGGAGTTGGTGGCATGTGAAACCCGCATGTGGAGCATTGGTTCGTGTGGGATGCTCTACCAGGTTCATTCCTACATAATGCACTCAAAGGGCATTAAGCCTAGAGTGTGAAAACTGAGTTTCCTTGAGAGCTGCTTGGAAGCCTGATGGTGTGTGAAGTTAGTGAGCCAAATGGAGTTGTTCTCCCACAAGAACCACTCGGCTGATTCTTCTTCAATATGCGCTTCACCAACATGCAGTGTTTCCTTGATTGAATTAGCTCTCACACCAATATTTGCGCCTAGAGCCTTTGCATTGAGAGCTCTCTGAAAATGGCTTTGGCGCTGAAGTTGTCTGTGAATGTGGAGTTGGTGGCATGTGAAACCCGCATGTGGAGCATTGGTTTGTGTGGGATGCTCTACCAGGTTCATTCCTACATAATGCACTCAAAGGGCATTAAGCCTAGAGTGTGAAAACTGAGTTTCCTTGAGAGCTGCATGGAAGCCTGATGGTGTGTGAAGTTAGGGAGCCAAATGGAGGTGTTCTCTCACAAGAACCACTCGGCTGATTCTTCTTCAATATGCGCTTCACCAACATGCAGTGTTTCCTTGATTGAATTAGCTCTCACACAAATATTTGCGCCTAGAGCCTTTGTATTGAGGGCTATCTGAAAATGGCTTTGGCGCTGAAGTTGTCTGTGAATGTGGAGTTGGTGGCATGTGAAACCCGCATGTGGAGCATTGGTTCGTGTGGGATGCTCTACCAGGTTCATTCCTACATAATGCACTCAAAGGGCATTAAGCCTAGAGTGTGAAAACTGAGTTTCCTTGAGAGCTGCTTGGAAGCCTGATGGTGTGTGAAGTTAGTGAGCCAAATTTAGTTGTTCTCCCACAAGAACCACTCGGCTGATTCTTCTTCAATATGCGCTTCACCAACATGCAGTGTTTCCTTGATTGAATTAGCTCTCACACCAATATTTTCGCCTAGAGCCTTTGCATTGAGGGCTATCTGAAAATGGCTTTGGCACTGAAGTTGTCTGTGAATGTGGAGTTGGTGGCATGTGAAACCCGCATGTGGAGCATTGGTTTGTGTGATAAGCTCACCAAGCTTCATTTCAGTCCTAGGCACTCAAAGGGCATTAAGCCTAGAGTGTGAAAACTGAGTTTCCTTGAGAGCTGCTTGGAAGCCTGATGGTGTGTGAAGTTAGTGAGCCAAATGGAGTTGTTCTCCCACAAGAACCACTCGGCTGATTCTTCTTCAATATGCGCTTCACCAACATGCAGTGTTTCCTTGATTGAATTAGCTCTCACACCAATATTTGCGCCTAGAGCCTTTGCATTGAGGGCTATCTGAAAATGGCTTTGGCGCTGAAGTTGTCTGTGAATGTTTAGTTGGTGGCATGTGAAACCCGCATGTGGAGCATTGGTTTGTGTGGGATGCTCTACCAGGTTCATTCCTACATAATACACTCAAAGGGCATTAAGCCTAGAGTGTGAAAACTGAGTTTCCTTAAGAGCTGCTTGGAAGCCTGATGGTGTGTGAAGTTAGGGAGCCAAATGGAGGTGTTCTCTCACAAGAACCACTCGGCTGATTCTTCTTCAATATGCGCTTCACCAACATGCAGTGTTTCCTTGATTGAATTAGCTCTCACACCAATATTTGCGCCTAGAGCCTTTGTATTGAGGGCTATCTGAAAATGGCTGTGGCGCTGAAGTTGTCTGTGAATGTGGAGTTGGTGGCATGTGAAACCCGCATGTGGAGCATTGGTTTGTGTGGGATGCTGTACCAGGTTCATTTCAGTCCTAGGCACTCAAAGGGCATTAAGCCTAGAGTGTGAAAACTGAGTTTCCTTGAGAGCTGCTTGGAAGCCTGATGGTGTGTGAAGTTAGTGAGCCAAATGGAGTTGTTCTCCCACAAGAACCACTCGGCTGATTCTTCTTCAATATGCGCTTCACCAACATGCAGTGTTTCCTTGATTGAATTAGCTCTCACACCAATATTTGCGCCTAGAGCCTTTGCATTGAGGGCTATCTGAAAATGGCTTTGGCGCTGAAGTTGTCTGTGAATGTGGAGTTGGTGGCATGTGAAACCCGCATGTGGAGCATTGCTTTGTGTGGGATGCTCTACCAGGTGCATTTCATTCCTAGGCACTCAAAGGGCATTAAGCCTAGAGTGTGAAAACTGAGTTTCCTTGAGAGCTGCATGGAAGCCTGATGGTGTGTGAAGTTAGGGAGCCAAATGGAGGTGTTCTCTCACAAGAAGCACTCGGCTGATTCTTCTTCAATATGCGCTTCACCAACATGCAGTGTTTCCTTGATTGAATTAGCTCTCACACCAATATTTGCGCCTAGAGCCTTTGCATTGAGGGCTATCTGAAAATGGCTTTGGCGCTGAAGTTGTCTGTGAATGTGGAGTTGGTGGCATGTGAAACCCGCATGTGGAGCATTCGTTTGTGTGGGATGCTCTACCAGGTTCATTCCTACATAATGCACTCAAAGGGCATTAAGCCTAGAGTGTGAAAACTGAGTTTCCTTGAGAGCTGCATGGAAGCCTGATGGTGTGTGAAGTTAGTGAGCCAAATGAAGTTGTTCTCCCACAAGAACCACTCGGCTGATTCTTCTTCAATATGCGCTTCACCAACATGCAGTGTTTCCTTGATTGAATTAGCTCTCACACCAATATTTGCGCCTAGAGCCTTTGTATTGAGGGCTATCTGAAAATGGCTGTGGCGCTGAAGTTGTCTGTGAATGTGGAGTTGGTGGCATGTGAAACCCGCATGTGGAGCATTCGTTTGTGTGGGATGCTCTACCAGGTTCATTTCAGTCCTAGGCACTCAAAGGGCATTAAGCCTAGAGTGTGAAAACTGAGTTTCCTTGAGAGCTGCTTGGAAGCCTGATGGTGTGTGAAGTTAGTGAGCCAAATGGAGTTGTTCTCCCACAAGAACCACTCGGCTGATTCTTCTTCAATATGCGCTTCACCAACATGCAGTGTTTCCTTGATTGAATTAGCTCTCACACCAATATTTGCGCCTAGAGCCTTTGCATTGAGGGCTATCTGAAAATGGCTTTGGCACTGAAGTTGTCTGTGAATGTGGAGTTGGTGGCATGTGAAACCCGCATGTGGAGCATTGGTTTGTGTGATAAGCTCACCAAGCTTCATTTCAGTCCTAGGCACTCAAAGGGCATTAAGCCTAGAGTGTGAAAACTGAGTTTCCTTGAGAGCTGCTTGGAAGCCTGATGGTGTGTGAAGTTAGTGAGCCAAATGGAGTTGTTCTCCCACAAGAACCACTCGGCTGATTCTTCTTCAATATGCGCTTCACCAACATGCAGTGTTTCCTTGATTGAATTAGCTCTCACACCAATATTTGCGCCTAGAGCCTTTGCATTGAGGGCTATCTGAAAATGGCTTTGGCGCTGAAGTTGTCTGTGAATGTGGAGTTGGTGGCATGTGAAACCCGCATGTGGAGCATTGGTTTGTGTGGGATGCTCTACCAGGTTCATTCCTACATAATACACTCAAAGGGCATTAAGCCTAGAGTGTGAAAACTGAGTTTCCTTGAGAGCTGCTTGGAAGCCTGATGGTGTGTGAAGTTAGTGAGCCAAATGGAGTTGTACTCCCACAAGAACCACTCGGCTGATTCTTCTTCAATATGCGCTTCACCAACATGCAGTGTTTCCTTGATTGAATTAGCTCTCACACCAATATTTGCGCCTAGAGCCTTTGCATTGAGGGCTATCTGAAAATGGCTTTGGCGCTGAAGTTGTCTGTGAATGTGGAGTTGGTGGCATGTGAAACCCGCATGTGGAGCATTGGTTTGTGTGGGATGCTCTACCAGGTTGATTTCAGTCCTAGGCACTCAAAGGGCATTAAGCCTAGAGTGTGAAAACTGAGTTTCCTTGAGAGCTGCTTGGAAGCCTGATGGTGTGTGAAGTTAGTGAGCCAAATGGAGTTGTTCGCCCACAAGAACCACTCGGCTGATTCTTCTTCAATATGCGCTTCACCAACATGCAGTGTTTCCTTGATTGAATTAGCTCTCACACCAATATTTGCGCCTAGAGCCTTTGCATTGAGGGCTATCTGAAAACGGCTTTGGCGCTGAAGTTGTCTGTGAATGTGGAGTTGGTGGCATGTGAAACCCGCATGTGGAGCATTGGTTTGTGTGGGATGCTCTACCAGGTTCATTCCTACATAATGCACTCAAAGGGCATTAAGCCTAGAGTGTGAAAACTGAGTTTCCTTGAGAGCTGCTTGGAAGCCTGATGGTGTGTGAAGTTAGGGAGCCAAATGGAGGTGTTCTCTCACAAGAACCACTCGGCTGATTCTTCTTCAATATGCGCTTCACCAACATGCAGTGTTTCCTTGATTGAATTAGCTCTCACACCAATATTTGCGCCTAGAGCCTTTGTATTGAGGGCTATCTGAAAATGGCTTTGACGCTGAAGTTGTCTGTGAATGTGGAGTTGGTGGCATGTGAAACCCGCATGTGGAGCATTGGTTCGTGTGGGATGCTCTACCAGGTTCATTCCTACATAATGCACTCAAAGGGCATTAAGCCTAGAGTGTGAAAACTGAGTTTCCTTGAGAGCTGCTTGGAAGCCTGATGGTGTGTGAAGTTAGTGAGCCAAATGGAGTTGTTCTCCCACAAGAACCACTCGGCTGATTCTTCTTCAATATGCGCTTCACCAACATGCAGTGTTTCCTTGATTGAATTAGCTCTCACACCAATATTTGCGCCTAGAGCCTTTGCATTGAGGGCTATCTGAAAATGGCTTTGGCGCTGAAGTTGTCTGTGAATGTGGAGTTGGTGGCATGTGAAACCCGCATGTGGAGCATTGGTTTGTGTGGGATGCTCTACCAGGTTCATTCCTACATAATGCACTCAAAGGGCATTAAGCCTAGAGTGTGAAAACTGAGTTTCCTTGAGAGCTGCATGGAAGCCTGATGGTGTGTGAAGTTAGGGAGCCAAATGGAGGTGTTCTCTCACAAGAACCACTCGGCTGATTCTTCTTCAATATGCGCTTCACCAACATGCAGTGTTTCCTTGATTGAATTAGCTCTCACACCAATATTTGCGCCTAGAGCCTTTGTATTGAGGGCTACCTGAAAATGGCTTTGGCGCTGAAGTTGTCTGTGAATGTGGAGTTGGTGGCATGTGAAACCCGCATGTGGAGCATTGGTTTTTGTGGGATGCTCTACCAGGTTCATTCCTACATAATGCACTCAAAGGGCATTAAGCCTAGAGTGTGAAAACTGAGTTTCCTTGAGAGCTGCATGGAAGCCTGATGGTGTGTGAAGTTAGGGAGCCAAATGGAGGTGTTCTCTCACAAGAAGCACTCGGCTGATTCTTCTTCAATATGCGCTTCACCAACATGCAGTGTTTCTTTGATTGAATTAGCTCTCACACCAATATTTGGGCCTAGAGCCTTTGCATTGAGGGCTATCTGAAAATGGCTTTGGCGCTGAAGTTGTCTGTGAATGTGGAGTTGGTGGCATGTGAAACCCGCATGTGGAGCATTGGTTTTTGTGGGATGCTCTACCAGGTTCATTCCTAGATAATGCACTCAAAGGGCATTAAGCCTAGAGTGTGAAAACTGAGTTTCCTTGAGAGCTGCTTGGAAGCCTGATGGTGTGTGAAGTTAGTGAGCCAAATGGAGTTGTTCGCCCACAAGAACCACTCGGCTGATTCTTCTTCTATATGCGCTTCACCAACATGCAGTGTTTCCTTGATTGAATTAGCTCTCACACCAATATTTGCGCCTAGAGCCTTTGCATTGAGAGCTCTCTGAAAATGGCTTTGGCGCTGAAGTTGTCTGTGAATGTGGAGTTGGTGGCATGTGAAACCCGCATGTGGAGCATTGGTTTGTGTGGGATGCTCTACCAGGTTCATTCCTACATAATGCACTCAAAGGGCATTAAGCCTAGAGTGTGAAAACTGAGTTTCCTTGAGAGCTGCTTGGAAGCCTGATGGTGTGTGAAGTTAGGGAGCCAAATGGAGGTGTTCTCTCACAAGAACCACTCGGCTGATTCTTCTTCAATATGCGCTTCACCAACATGCAGTGTTTCCTTGATTGAATTAGCTCTCACACCAATATTTGCGCCTAGAGCCTTTGTATTGAGGGCTATCTGAAAATGGCTTTGGCGCTGAAGTTGTCTGTGAATGTGGAGTTGGTGGCATGTGAAACCCGCATGTGGAGCATTGGTTCGTGTGGGATGCTCTACCAGGTTCATTCCTACATAATGCACTCAAAGGGCATTAAGCCTAGAGTGTGAAAACTGAGTTTCCTTGAGAGCTGCTTGGAAGCCTGATGGTGTGTGAAGTTAGTGAGCCAAATGGAGTTGTTCTCCCACAAGAACCACTCGGCTGATTCTTCTTCAATATGCGCTTCACCAACATGCAGTGTTTCCTTGATTGAATTAGCTCTCACACCAATATTTGCGCCTAGAGCCTTTGCATTGAGAGCTCTCTGAAAATGGCTTTGGCGCTGAAGTTGTCTGTGAATGTGGAGTTGGTGGCATGTGAAACCCGCATGTGGAGCATTGGTTTGTGTGGGATGCTCTACCAGGTTCATTCCTACATAATGCACTCAAAGGGCATTAAGCCTAGAGTGTGAAAACTGAGTTTCCTTGAGAGCTGCATGGAAGCCTGATGGTGTGTGAAGTTAGGGAGCCAAATGGAGGTGTTCTCTCACAAGAACCACTCGGCTGATTCTTCTTCAATATGCGCTTCACCAACATGCAGTGTTTCCTTGATTGAATTAGCTCTCACACCAATATTTGCGCCTAGAGCCTTTGTATTGAGGGCTATCTGAAAATGGCTTTGGCGCTGAAGTTGTCTGTGAATGTGGAGTTGGTGGCATGTGAAACCCGCATGTGGAGCATTGGTTCGTGTGGGATGCTCTACCAGGTTCATTCCTACATAATGCACTCAAAGGGCATTAAGCCTAGAGTGTGAAAACTGAGTTTCCTTGAGAGCTGCTTGGAAGCCTGATGGTGTGTGAAGTTAGGGAGCCAAATGGAGGTGTTCTCTCACAAGAAGCACTCGGCTGATTCTTCTTCAATATGCGCTTCACCAACATGCAGTGTTTCCTTGATTGAATTAGCTCTCACACCAATATTTTCGCCTAGAGCCTTTGCATTGAGGGCTATCTGAAAATGGCTTTGGCACTGAAGTTGTCTGTGAATGTGGAGTTGGTGGCATGTGAAACCCGCATGTGGAGCATTGGTTTGTGTGATAAGCTCACCAAGCTTCATTTCAGTCCTAGGCACTCAAAGGGCATTAAGCCTAGAGTGTGAAAACTGAGTTTCCTTGAGAGCTGCTTGGAAGCCTGATGGTGTGTGAAGTTAGTGAGCCAAATGGAGTTGTTCTCCCACAAGAACCACTCGGCTGATTCTTCTTCAATATGCGCTTCACCAACATGCAGTGTTTCCTTGATTGAATTAGCTCTCACACCAATATTTTCGCCTAGAGCCTTTGCATTGAGGGCTATCTGAAAATGGCTTTGGCGCTGAAGTTGTCTGTGAATGTGGAGTTGGTGGCATGTGAAACCCGCATGTGGAGCATTGGTTTGTGTGGGATGCTCTACCAGGTTCATTTCAGTCCTAGGCACTCAAAGGGCATTAAGCCTAGAGTGTGAAAACTGAGTTTCCTTGAGAGCTGCTTGGAAGCCTGATGGTGTGTGAAGTTAGTGAGCCAAATGGAGTTGTTCTCCCACAAGAACCACTCGGCTGATTCTTCTTCAATATGCGCTTCACCAACATGCAGTGTTTCCTTGATTGAATTAGCTCTCACACCAATATTTGCGCCTAGAGCCTTTGCATTGAGGGCTATCTGAAAATGGCTTTGGCGCTGAAGTTGTCTGTGAATGTGGAGTTGGTGGCATGTGAAACCCGCATGTGGAGCATTGGTTTGTGTGGGATGCTCTACCAGGTTCATTCCTACATAATACACTCAAAGGGCATTAAGCCTAGAGTGTGAAAACTGAGTTTCCTTAAGAGCTGCTTGGAAGCCTGATGGTGTGTGAAGTTAGGGAGCCAAATGGAGGTGTTCTCTCACAAGAACCACTCGGCTGATTCTTCTTCAATATGCGCTTCACCAACATGCAGTGTTTCCTTGATTGAATTAGCTCTCACACCAATATTTGCGCCTAGAGCGTTTGTATTGAGGGCTATCTGAAAATGGCTGTGGCGCTGAAGTTGTCTGTGAATGTGGAGTTGGTGGCATGTGAAACCCGCATGTGGAGCATTGGTTTGTGTGGGATGCTCTACCAGGTTCATTTCAGTCCTAGGCACTCAAAGGGCATTAAGCCTAGAGTGTGAAAACTGAGTTTCCTTGAGAGCTGCTTGGAAGCCTGATGGTGTGTGAAGTTAGTGAGCCAAATGGAGTTGTTCTCCCACAAGAACCACTCGGCTGATTCTTCTTCAATATGCGCTTCACCAACATGCAGTGTTTCCTTGATTGAATTAGCTCTCACACCAATATTTGCGCCTAGAGCCTTTGCATTGAGGGCTATCTGAAAATGGCTTTGGCGCTGAAGTTGTCTGTGAATGTGGAGTTGGTGGCATGTGAAACCCGCATGTGGAGCATTGGTTTGTGTGGGATGCTCTACCAGGTTGATTTCAGTCCTAGGCACTCAAAGGGCATTAAGCCTAGAGTGTGAAAACTGAGTTTCCTTGAGAGCTGCATGGAAGCCTGATGGTGTGTGAAGTTAGTGAGCCAAATGGAGTTGTTCTCCCACAAGAACCACTCGGCTGATTCTTCTTCAATATGCGCTTCACCAACATGCAGTGTTTCCTTGATTGAATTAGCTCTCACACCAATATTTTCGCCTAGAGCCTTTGCATTGAGGGCTATCTGAAAATGGCTTTGGCGCTGAAGTTGCCTGTGAATGTGGAGTTGGTGGCATGTGAAACCCGCATGTGGAGCATTGGTTCGTGTGGGATGCTCTACCAGGTTCATTCCTACATAATGCACTCAAAGGGCATTAAGCCTAGAGTGTGAAAACTGAGTTTCCTTGAGAGCTGCTTGGAAGCCTGATGGTGTGTGAAGTTAGTGAGCCAAATGGAGTTGTTCTCCCACAAGAACCACTCGGCTGATTCTTCTTCAATATGCGCTTCACCAACATGCAGTGTTTCCTTGATTGAATTAGCTCTCACACCAATATTTGCGCCTAGAGCCTTTGCATTGAGGGCTATCTGAAAATGGCTTTGGCGCTGAAGTTGTCTGTGAATGTGGAGTTGGTGGCATGTGAAACCCGCATGTGGAGCATTGGTTTGTGTGGGATGCTCTACCAGGTTCATTCCTACATAATGCACTCAAAGGGCATTAAGCCTAGAGTGTGAAAACTGAGTTTCCTTGAGAGCTGCATGGAAGCCTGATGGTGTGTGAAGTTAGGGAGCCAAATGGAGGTGTTCTCTCACAAGAACCACTCGGCTGATTCTTCTTCAATATGCGCTTCACCAACATGCAGTGTTTCCTTGATTGAATTAGCTCTCACACCAATATTTGCGCCTAGAGCCTTTGTATTGAGGGCTACCTGAAAATGGCTTTGGCGCTGAAGTTGTCTGTGAATGTGGAGTTGGTGGCATGTGAAACCCGCATGTGGAGCATTGGTTTGTGTGGGATGCTCTACCAGGTTCATTCCTACATAATGCACTCAAAGGGCATTAAGCCTAGAGTGTGAAAACTGAGTTTCCTTGAGAGCTGCATGGAAGCCTGATGGTGTGTGAAGTTAGGGAGCCAAATGGAGGTGTTCTCTCACAAGAAGCACTCGGCTGATTCTTCTTCAATATGCGCTTCACCAACATGCAGTGTTTCCTTGATTGAATTAGCTCTCACACCAATATTTGGGCCTAGAGCCTTTGCATTGAGGGCTATCTGAAAATGGCTTTGGCGCTGAAGTTGTCTGTGAATGTGGAGTTGGTGGCATGTGAAACCCGCATGTGGAGCATTGGTTTTTGTGGGATGCTCTACCAGGTTCATTCCTAGATAATGCACTCAAAGGGCATTAAGCCTAGAGTGTGAAAACTGAGTTTCCTTGAGAGCTGCTTGGAAGCCTGATGGTGTGTGAAGTTAGTGAGCCAAATGGAGTTGTTCGCCCACAAGAACCACTCGGCTGATTCTTCTTCTATATGCGCTTCACCAACATGCAGTGTTTCCTTGATTGAATTAGCTCTCACACCAATATTTGCGCCTAGAGCCTTTGCATTGAGAGCTCTCTGAAAATGGCTTTGGCGCTGAAGTTGTCTGTGAATGTGGAGTTGGTGGCATGTGAAACCCGCATGTGGAGCATTGGTTTGTGTGGGATGCTCTACCAGGTTCATTCCTACATAATGCACTCAAAGGGCATTAAGCCTAGAGTGTGAAAACTGAGTTTCCTTGAGAGCTGCTTGGAAGCCTGATGGTGTGTGAAGTTAGGGAGCCAAATGGAGGTGTTCTCTCACAAGAACCACTCGGCTGATTCTTCTTCAATATGCGCTTCACCAACATGCAGTGTTTCCTTGATTGAATTAGCTCTCACACCAATATTTGCGCCTAGAGCCTTTGTATTGAGGGCTATCTGAAAATGGCTTTGGCGCTGAAGTTGTCTGTGAATGTGGAGTTGGTGGCATGTGAAACCCGCATGTGGAGCATTGGTTCGTGTGGGATGCTCTACCAGGTTCATTCCTACATAATGCACTCAAAGGGCATTAAGCCTAGAGTGTGAAAACTGAGTTTCCTTGAGAGCTGCTTGGAAGCCTGATGGTGTGTGAAGTTAGTGAGCCAAATGGAGTTGTTCTCCCACAAGAACCACTCGGCTGATTCTTCTTCAATATGCGCTTCACCAACATGCAGTGTTTCCTTGATTGAATTAGCTCTCACACCAATATTTGCGCCTAGAGCCTTTGCATTGAGAGCTCTCTGAAAAATGGCTTTGGCGCTGAAGTTGTCTGTGAATGTGGAGTTGGTGGCATGTGAAACCCGCATGTGGAGCATTGGTTTGTGTGGGATGCTCTACCAGGTTCATTCCTACATAATGCACTCAAAGGGCATTAAGCCTAGAGTGTGAAAACTGAGTTTCCTTGAGAGCTGCATGGAAGCCTGATGGTGTGTGAAGTTAGGGAGCCAAATGGAGGTGTTCTCTCACAAGAACCACTCGGCTGATTCTTCTTCAATATGCGCTTCACCAACATGCAGTGTTTCCTTGATTGAATTAGCTCTCACACCAATATTTGCGCCTAGAGCCTTTGTATTGAGGGCTATCTGAAAATGGCTTTGGCGCTGAAGTTGTCTGTGAATGTGGAGTTGGTGGCATGTGAAACCCGCATGTGGAGCATTGGTTCGTGTGGGATGCTCTACCAGGTTCATTCCTACATAATGCACTCAAAGGGCATTAAGCCTAGAGTGTGAAAACTGAGTTTCCTTGAGAGCTGCTTGGAAGCCTGATGGTGTGTGAAGTTAGTGAGCCAAATTTAGTTGTTCTCCCACAAGAACCACTCGGCTGATTCTTCTTCAATATGCGCTTCACCAACATGCAGTGTTTCCTTGATTGAATTAGCTCTCACACCAATATTTTCGCCTAGAGCCTTTGCATTGAGGGCTATCTGAAAATGGCTTTGGCACTGAAGTTGTCTGTGAATGTGGAGTTGGTGGCATGTGAAACCCGCATGTGGAGCATTGGTTTGTGTGATAAGCTCACCAAGCTTCATTTCAGTCCTAGGCACTCAAAGGGCATTAAGCCTAGAGTGTGAAAACTGAGTTTCCTTGAGAGCTGCTTGGAAGCCTGATGGTGTGTGAAGTTAGTGAGCCAAATGGAGTTGTTCTCCCACAAGAACCACTCGGCTGATTCTTCTTCAATATGCGCTTCACCAACATGCAGTGTTTCCTTGATTGAATTAGCTCTCACACCAATATTTTCGCCTAGAGCCTTTGCATTGAGGGCTATCTGAAAATGGCTTTGGCGCTGAAGTTGTCTGTGAATGTGGAGTTGGTGGCATGTGAAACCCGCATGTGGAGCATTGGTTTGTGTGGGATGCTCTACCAGGTTCATTTCAGTCCTAGGCACTCAAAGGGCATTAAGCCTAGAGTGTGAAAACTGAGTTTCCTTGAGAGCTGCTTGGAAGCCTGATGGTGTGTGAAGTTAGTGAGCCAAATGGAGTTGTTCTCCCACAAGAACCACTCGGCTGATTCTTCTTCAATATGCGCTTCACCAACATGCAGTGTTTCCTTGATTGAATTAGCTCTCACACCAATATTTGCGCCTAGAGCCTTTGCATTGAGGGCTATCTGAAAATGGCTTTGGCGCTGAAGTTGTCTGTGAATGTGGAGTTGGTGGCATGTGAAACCCGCATGTGGAGCATTGGTTTGTGTGGGATGCTCTACCAGGTTGATTTCAGTCCTAGGCACTCAAAGGGCATTAAGCCTAGAGTGTGAAAACTGAGTTTCCTTGAGAGCTGCATGGAAGCCTGATGGTGTGTGAAGTTAGTGAGCCAAATGGAGTTGTTCTCCCACAAGAACCACTCGGCTGATTCTTCTTCAATATGCGCTTCACCAACATGCAGTGTTTCCTTGATTGAATTAGCTCTCACACCAATATTTTCGCCTAGAGCCTTTGCATTGAGGGCTATCTGAAAATGGCTTTGGCGCTGAAGTTGCCTGTGAATGTGGAGTTGGTGGCATGTGAAACCCGCATGTGGAGCATTGGTTCGTGTGGGATGCTCTACCAGGTTCATTCCTACATAATGCACTCAAAGGGCATTAAGCCTAGAGTGTGAAAACTGAGTTTCCTTGAGAGCTGCTTGGAAGCCTGATGGTGTGTGAAGTTAGTGAGCCAAATGGAGTTGTTCTCCCACAAGAACCACTCGGCTGATTCTTCTTCAATATGCGCTTCACCAACATGCAGTGTTTCCTTGATTGAATTAGCTCTCACACCAATATTTGCGCCTAGAGCCTTTGCATTGAGGGCTATCTGAAAATGGCTTTGGCGATGAAGTTGCCTGTGAATGTGGAGTTGGTGGCATGTGAAACCCGCATGTGGAGCATTGGTTCGTGTGGGATGCTCTACCAGGTTCATTCCTACATAATGCACTCAAAGGGCATTAAGCCTAGAGTGTGAAAACTGAGTTTCCTTGAGAGCTGCTTGGAAGCCTGATGGTGTGTGAAGTTAGTGAGCCAAATGGAGTTGTTCTCCCACAAGAACCACTCGGCTCATTCTTCTTCAATATGCGCTTCACCAACATGCAGTGTTTCCTTGATTGAATTAGCTCTCACACCAATATTTGCGCCTAGAGCCTTTGCATTGAGGGATATCTGAAAATGGCTTTGGCGCTGAAGTTGTCTGTGAATGTGGAGTTGGTGGCATGTGAAACCCGCATGTGGAGCATTGGTTTGTGTGGGATGCTCTACCAGGTTCATTCCTACATAATACACTCAAAGGGCATTAAGCCTAGAGTGTGAAAACTGAGTTTCCTTAAGAGCTGCTTGGAAGCCTGATGGTGTGTGAAGTTAGGGAGCCAAATGGAGGTGTTCTCTCACAAGAACCACTCGGCTGATTCTTCTTCAATATGCGCTTCACCAACATGCAGTGTTTCCTTGATTGAATTAGCTCTCACACCAATATTTGCGCCTAGAGCCTTTGTATTGAGGGCTATCTGAAAATGGCTGTGGCGCTGAAGTTGTCTGTGAATGTGGAGTTGGTGGCATGTGAAACCCGCATGTGGAGCATTGGTTTGTGTGGGATGCTCTACCAGGTTCATTTCAGTCCTAGGCACTCAAAGGGCATTAAGCCTAGAGTGTGAAAACTGAGTTTCCTTGAGAGCTGCTTGGAAGCCTGATGGTGTGTGAAGTTAGTGAGCCAAATGGAGTTGTTCTCCCACAAGAACCACTCGGCTGATTCTTCTTCAATATGCGCTTCACCAACATGCAGTGTTTCCTTGATTGAATTAGCTCTCACACCAATATTTGCGCCTAGAGCCTTTGCATTGAGGGCTATCTGAAAATGGCTTTGGCGCTGAAGTTGTCTGTGAATGTGGAGTTGGTGGCATGTGAAACCCGCATGTGGAGCATTGGTTTGTGTGGGATGCTCTACCAGGTTCATTCCTACATAATGCACTCAAAGGGCATTAAGCCTAGAGTGTGAAAACTGAGTTTCCTTGAGAGCTGCATGGAAGCCTGATGGTGTGTGAAGTTAGTGAGCCAAATGGAGGTGTTCTCTCACAAGAACCACTCGGCTGATTCTTCTTCAATATGCGCTTCACCAACATGCAGTGTTTCCTTGATTGAATTAGCTCTCACACCAATATTTGCGCCTAGAGCCTTTGTATTGAGGGCTATCTGAAAATGGCTTTGGCGCTGAAGTTGTCTGTGAATGTGGAGTTGGTGGCATGTGAAACCCGCATGTGGAGCATTGGTTCGTGTGGGATGCTCTACCAGGTTCATTCCTACATAATGCACTCAAAGGGCATTAAGCCTAGAGTGTGAAAACTGAGTTTCCTTGAGAGCTGCTTGGAAGCCTGATGGTGTGTGAAGTTAGTGAGCCAAATTTAGTTGTTCTCCCACAAGAACCACTCGGCTGATTCTTCTTCAATATGCGCTTCACCAACATGCAGTGTTTCCTTGATTGAATTAGCTCTCACACCAATATTTTCGCCTAGAGCCTTTGCATTGAGGGCTATCTGAAAATGGCTTTTGCACTGAGGTTGTCTGTGAATGTGGAGTTGGTGGCATGTGAAACCCGCATGTGGAGCATTGGTTTGTGTGATAAGCTCACCAAGCTTCATTTCAGTCCTAGGCACTCAAAGGGCATTAAGCCTAGAGTGTGAAAACTGAGTTTCCTTGAGAGCTGCTTGGAAGCCTGATGGTGTGTGAAGTTAGTGAGCCAAATGGAGTTGTTCTCCCACAAGAACCACTCGGCTGATTCTTCTTCAATATGCGCTTCACCAACATGCAGTGTTTCCTTGATTGAATTAGCTCTCACACCAATATTTGCGCCTAGAGCCTTTGCATTGAGGGCTATCTGAAAATGGCTTTGGCGCTGAAGTTGTCTGTGAATGTGGAGTTGGTGGCATGTGAAACCCGCATGTGGAGCATTGGTTTGTGTGGGATGCTCTACCAGGTTCATTCCTACATAATACACTCAAAGGGCATTAAGCCTAGAGTGTGAAAACTGAGTTTCCTTAAGAGCTGCTTGGAAGCCTGATGGTGTGTGAAGTTAGGGAGCCAAATGGAGGTGTTCTCTCACAAGAACCACTCGGCTGATTCTTCTTCAATATGCGCTTCACCAACATGCAGTGTTTCCTTGATTGAATTAGCTCTCACACCAATATTTGCGCCTAGAGCCTTTGTATTGAGGGCTATCTGAAAATGGCTGTGGCGCTGAAGTTGTCTGTGAATGTGGAGTTGGTGGCATGTGAAACCCGCATGTGGAGCATTGGTTTGTGTGGGATGCTCTACCAGGTTCATTTCAGTCCTAGGCACTCAAAGGGCATTAAGCCTAGAGTGTGAAAACTGAGTTTCCTTGAGAGCTGCTTGGAAGCCTGATGGTGTGTGAAGTTAGTGAGCCAAATGGAGTTGTTCTCCCACAAGAACCACTCGGCTGATTCTTCTTCAATATGCGCTTCACCAACATGCAGTGTTTCCTTGATTGAATTAGCTCTCACACCAATATTTTCGCCTAGAGCCTTTGCATTGAGGGCTATCTGAAAATGGCTTTGGCGCTGAAGTTGCCTGTGAATGTGGAGTTGGTGGCATGTGAAACCCGCATGTGGAGCATTCGTTTGTGTAGGATGCTCTACCAGGTTCATTCCTACATAATGCACTCAAAGGGCATTAAGCCTAGAGTGTGAAAACTGAGTTTCCTTGAGAGCTGCATGGAAGCCTGATGGTGTGTGAAGTTAGGGAGCCAAATGGAGGTGTTCTCTCACAAGAACCACTCGGCTGATTCTTCTTCAATATGCGCTTCACCAACATGCAGTGTTTCCTTGATTGAATTAGCTCTCACACCAATATTTGCGCCTAGAGCCTTTGCATTGAGGGCTGTCTGAAAATGGCTTTGGCGCTGAAGTTGTCTGTGAATGTGGAGTTGGTGGCATGTGAAACCCGCATGTGGAGCATTCGTTTGTGTAGGATGCTCTACCAGGTTCATTCCTAGATAATGCACTCAAAGGGCATTAAGCCTAGAGTGTGAAAACTGAGTTTCCTTGAGAGCTGCATGGAAGCCTGATGGTGTGTGAAGTTAGTGAGCCAAATGGAGTTGTTCTCCCACAAGAACCACTCGGCTGATTCTTCTTCAATATGCGCTTCACCAACATGCAGTGTTTCCTTGATTGAATTAGCTCTCACACCAATATTTGCGCCTAGAGCCTTTGTATTGAGGGCTATCTGAAAATGGCTGTGGCGCTGAAGTTGTCTGTGAATGTGGAGTTGGTGGCATGTGAAACCCGCATGTGGAGCATTGGTTTGTGTGGGATGCTCTACCAGGTTCATTTCAGTCCTAGGCACTCAAAGGGCATTAAGCCTAGAGTGTGAAAACTGAGTTTCCTTGAGAGCTGCTTGGAAGCCTGATGGTGTGTGAAGTTAGTGAGCCAAATGGAGTTGTTCTCCCACAAGAACCACTCGGCTGATTCTTCTGCAATATGCCCTTCACCAACATGCAGTGTTTCCTTGATTGAATTAGCTCTCACACCAATATTTGGGCCTAGAGCCTTTGCATTGAGGGCTATCTGAAAATGGCTTTGGCGCTGAAGTTGTCTGTGAATGTGGAGTTGGTGGCATGTGAAACCCGCATGTGGAGCATTGGTTTGTGTGGGATGCTCTACCAGGTTCATTCCTAGATAATGCACTCAAAGGGCATTAAGCCTAGAGTGTGAAAACTGAGTTTCCTTGAGAGCTGCATGGAAGCCTGATGGTGTGTGAAGTTAGTGAGCCAAATGGAGTTGTTCTCCCACAAGAACCACTCGGCTGATTCTTCTTCAATATGCGCTTCACCAACATGCAGTGTTTCCTTGATTGAATTAGCTCTCACACCAATATTTGCGCCTAGAGCCTTTGTATTGAGGGCTATCTGAAAATGGCTGTGGCGCTGAAGTTGTCTGTGAATGTGGAGTTGGTGGCATGTGAATCCCGCATGTGGAGCATTGGTTTGTGTGGGATGCTCTACCAGGTTCATTTCAGTCCTAGGCACTCAAAGGGCATTAAGCCTAGAGTGTGAAAACTGAGTTTCCTTGAGAGCTGCTTGGAAGCCTGATGGTGTGTGAAGTTAGTGAGCCAAATGGAGTTGTTCGCCCACAAGAACCACTCAGCTGATTCTTCTTCAATATGCGCTTCACCAACATGCAGTGTTTCCTTGATTGAATTAGCTCTCACACCAATATATGCGCCTAGAGCCTTTGCATTGAGAGCTATCTGAAAATGGCTTTGGCGCTGAAGTTGTCTGTGAATGTGGAGTTGGTGGCATGTGAAACCCGCATGTGGAGCATTGGTTTGTGTGGGATGCTCTACCAGGTTCATTCCTAGATAATGCACTCAAAGGGCATTAAGCCTAGAGTGTGAAAACTGAGTTTCCTTGAGAGCTGCATGGAAGCCTGATGGTGTGTGAAGTTAGGGAGCCAAATGGAGGTGTTCTCTCACAAGAACCACTCGGCTGATTCTTCTTCAATATGCGCTTCACCAACATGCAGTGTTTCCTTGATTGAATTAGCTCTCACACCAATATTTGCGCCTAGACCCTTTGCATTGAGGGCTATCTGAAAATGGCTTTGGCGCTGAAGTTGTCTGTGAATGTGGAGTTGGTGGCATGTGAAACCCGCATGTGGAGCATTCGTTTGTGTGGGATGCTCTACCAGGTTCATTCCTACATAATGCACTCAAAGGGCATTAAGCCTAGAGTGTGAAAACTCAGTTTCCTTGAGAGCTGCATGGAAGCCTGATGGTGTGTGAAGTTAGTGAGCCAAATGGAGTTGTTCTCCCACAAGAACCACTCAGCTGATTCTTCTTCAATATGCGCTTCACCAACATGCAGTGTTTCCTTGATTGAATTAGCTCTCACACCAATATTTGGGCCTAGAGCCTTTGCATTGAGGGCTATCTGAAAATGGCTTTGGCGCTGAAGTTGTCTGTGAATGTGGAGTTGGTGGCATGTGAAACCCGCATGTGGAGCATTGGTTTTTGTGGGATGCTCTACCAGGTTCATTCCTAGATAATGCACTCAAAGGGCATTAAGCCTAGAGTGTGAAAACTGAGTTTCCTTGAGAGCTGCTTGGAAGCCTGATGGTGTGTGAAGTTAGTGAGCCAAATGGAGTTGTTCTCCCACAAGAACCACTCGGCTGATTCTTCTTCAATATGCGCTTCACCAACATGCAGTGTTTCCTTGATTGAATTAGCTCTCACACCAATATTTGCGCCTAGAGCCTTTGCATTGAGAGCTCTCTGAAAATGGCTTTGGCGCTGAAGTTGTCTGTGAATGTGGAGTTGGTGGCATGTGAAACCCGCATGTGGAGCATTGGTTTGTGTGGGATGCTCTACCAGGTTCATTCCTACATAATGCACTCAAAGGGCATTAAGCCTAGAGTGTGAAAACTGAGTTTCCTTGAGAGCTGCATGGAAGCCTGATGGTGTGTGAAGTTAGGGAGCCAAATGGAGGTGTTCTCTCACAAGAACCACTCGGCTGATTCTTCTTCAATATGCGCTTCACCAACATGCAGTGTTTCCTTGATTGAATTAGCTGTCAACCAATATTTGCGCCTAGAGCCTTTGTATTGAGGGCTATCTGAAAATGGCTTTGGCGCTGAAGTTGTCTGTGAATGTGGAGTTGGTGGCATGTGAAACCCGCATGTGGAGCATTGGTTCGTGTGGGATGCTCTACCAGGTTCATTCCTACATAATGCACTCAAAGGGCATTAAGCCTAGAGTGTGAAAACTGAGTTTCCTTGAGAGCTGCTTGGAAGCCTGATGGTGTGTGAAGTTAGTGAGCCAAATGGAGTTGTTCTCCCACAAGAACCACTCAGCTGATTCTTCTTCAATATGCGCTTCACCAACATGCAGTGTTTCCTTGATTGAATTAGCTCTCACACCAATATTTGCGCCTAGAGCCTTTGCATTGAGAGCTCTCTGAAAATGGCTTTGGCGCTGAAGTTGTCTGTGAATGTGGAGTTGGTGGCATGTGAAACCCGCATGTGGAGCATTGGTTTGTGTGGGATGCTCTACCAGGTTGATTTCAGTCCTAGGCACTCAAAGGGCATTAAGCCTAGAGTGTGAAAACTGAGTTTCCTTGAGAGCTGCTTGGAAGCCTGATGGTGTGTGAAGTTAGTGAGCCAAATGGAGGTGTTCTCTCACACAACAACCACTCGGCTGATTCTTCTTCAATATGCGCTTCACCAACATGCAGTGTTTCCTTGATTGAATTAGCTCTCACACCAATATTTGCGCCTAGAGCCTTTGTATTGAGGGCTATCTGAAAATGGCTGTGGCGCTGAAGTTGTCTGTGAATGTGGAGTTGGTGGCATGTGAAACCCGCATGTGGAGCATTGGTTTGTGTGGGATGCTCTACCAGGTTCATTTCAGTCCTAGGCACTCAAAGGGCATTAAGCCTAGAGTGTGAAAACTGAGTTTCCTTGAGAGCTGCTTGGAAGCCTGATGGTGTGTGAAGTTAGTGAGCCAAATGGAGTTGTTCTCCCACAAGAACCACTCGGCTGATTCTTCTTCAATATGCCCTTCACCAACATGCAGTGTTTCCTTGATTGAATTAGCTCTCACACCAATATTTGGGCCTAGAGCCTTTGCATTGAGGGCTATCTGAAAATGGCTTTGGCGCTGAAGTTGTCTGTGAATGTGGAGTTGGTGGCATGTGAAACCCGCATGTGGAGCATTGGTTTTTGTGGGATGATCTACCAGGTTCATTCCTAGATAATGCACTCAAAGGGCATTAAGCCTAGAGTGTGAAAACTGAGTTTCCTTGAGAGCTGCTTGGAAGCCTGATGGTGTGTGAAGTTAGTGAGCCAAATGGAGTTGTTCTCCCACAAGAACCACTCGGCTGATTCTTCTGCAATATGCCCTTCACCAACATGCAGTGTTTCCTTGATTGAATTAGCTCTCACACCAATATTTGCGCCTAGAGCCTTTGCATTGAGGGCTATCTGAAAATGGCTTTGGCGCTGAAGTTGTCTGTGAATGTGGAGTTGGTGGCATGTGAAACCCGCATGTGGAGCATTGGTTTGTGTGGGATGCTCTACCAGGTTCATTCCTAGATAATGCACTCAAAGGGCATTAAGCCTAGAGTGTGAAAACTGAGTTTCCTTGAGAGCTGCATGGAAGCCTGATGGTGTGTGAAGTTAGTGAGCCAAATGGAGTTGTTCTCCCACAAGAACCACTCGGCTGATTCTTCTTCAATATGCGCTTCACCAACATGCAGTGTTTCCTTGATTGAATTAGCTCTCACACCAATATTTGCGCCTAGAGCCTTTGTATTGAGGGCTATCTGAAAATGGCTGTGGCGCTGAAGTTGTCTGTGAATGTGGAGTTGGTGGCATGTGAATCCCGCATGTGGAGCATTGGTTTGTGTGGGATGCTCTACCAGGTTCATTTCAGTCCTAGGCACTCAAAGGGCATTAAGCCTAGAGTGTGAAAACTGAGTTTCCTTGAGAGCTGCTTGGAAGCCTGATGGTGTGTGAAGTTAGTGAGCCAAATGGAGTTGTTCGCCCACAAGAACCACTCAGCTGATTCTTCTTCAATATGCGCTTCACCAACATGCAGTGTTTCCTTGATTGAATTAGCTCTCACACCAATATTTGCGCCTAGAGCCTTTGCATTGAGAGCTATCTGAAAATGGCTTTGGCGCTGAAGTTGTCTGTGAATGTGGAGTTGGTGGCATGTGAAACCCGCATGTGGAGCATTGGTTTGTGTGGGATGCTCTACCAGGTTCATTCCTAGATAATGCACTCAAAGGGCATTAAGCCTAGAGTGTGAAAACTGAGTTTCCTTGAGAGCTGCATGGAAGCCTGATAGTGTGTGAAGTTAGGGAGCCAAATGGAGGTGTTCTCTCACAAGAACCACTCGGCTGATTCTTCTTCAATATGCGCTTCACCAACATGCAGTGTTTCCTTGATTGAATTAGCTCTCACACCAATATTTGCGCCTAGACCCTTTGCATTGAGGGCTATCTGAAAATGGCTTTGGCGCTGAAGTTGTCTGTGAATGTGGAGTTGGTGGCATGTGAAACCCGCATGTGGAGCATTCGTTTGTGTGGGATGCTCTACCAGGTTCATTCCTACATAATGCACTCAAAGGGCATTAAGCCTAGAGTGTGAAAACTCAGTTTCCTTGAGAGCTGCATGGAAGCCTGATGGTGTGTGAAGTTAGTGAGCCAAATGGAGTTGTTCTCCCACAAGAACCACTCAGCTGATTCTTCTTCAATATGCGCTTCACCAACATGCAGTGTTTCCTTGATTGAATTAGCTCTCACACCAATATTTGGGCCTAGAGCCTTTGCATTGAGGGCTATCTGAAAATGGCTTTGGCGCTGAAGTTGTCTGTGAATGTGGAGTTGGTGGCATGTGAAACCCGCATGTGGAGCATTGGTTTTTGTGGGATGCTCTACCAGGTTCATTCCTAGATAATGCACTCAAAGGGCATTAAGCCTAGAGTGTGAAAACTGAGTTTCCTTGAGAGCTGCTTGGAAGCCTGATGGTGTGTGAAGTTAGTGAGCCAAATGGAGTTGTTCGCCCACAAGAACCACTCGGCTGATTCTTCTTCAATATGCGCTTCACCAACATGCAGTGTTTCCTTGATTGAATTAGCTCTCACACCAATATTTGCGCCTAGAGCCTTTGCATTGAGAGCTCTCTGAAAATGGCTTTGGCGCTGAAGTTGTCTGTGAATGTGGAGTTGGTGGCATGTGAAACCCGCATGTGGAGCATTGGTTTGTGTGGGATGCTCTACCAGGTTCATTCCTACATAATGCACTCAAAGGGCATTAAGCCTAGAGTGTGAAAACTGAGTTTCCTTGAGAGCTGCATGGAAGCCTGATGGTGTGTGAAGTTAGGGAGCCAAATGGAGGTGTTCTCTCACAAGAACCACTCGGCTGATTCTTCTTCAATATGCGCTTCACCAACATGCAGTGTTTCCTTGATTGAATTAGCTGTCAACCAATATTTGCGCCTAGAGCCTTTGTATTGAGGGCTATCTGAAAATGGCTTTGGCGCTGAAGTTGTCTGTGAATGTGGAGTTGGTGGCATGTGAAACCCGCATGTGGAGCATTGGTTCGTGTGGGATGCTCTACCAGGTTCATTCCTACATAATGCACTCAAAGGGCATTAAGCCTAGAGTGTGAAAACTGAGTTTCCTTGAGAGCTGCTTGGAAGCCTGATGGTGTGTGAAGTTAGTGAGCCAAATGGAGTTGTTCTCCCACAAGAACCACTCAGCTGATTCTTCTTCAATATGCGCTTCACCAACATGCAGTGTTTCCTTGATTGAATTAGCTCTCACACCAATATTTGCGCCTAGAGCCTTTGCATTGAGAGCTCTCTGAAAATGGCTTTGGCGCTGAAGTTGTCTGTGAATGTGGAGTTGGTGGCATGTGAAACCCGCATGTGGAGCATTGGTTTGTGTGGGATGCTCTACCAGGTTCATTTCAGTCCTAGGCACTCAAAGGGCATTAAGCCTAGAGTGTGAAAACTGAGTTTCCTTGAGAGCTGCTTGGAAGCCTGATGGTGTGTGAAGTTAGTGAGCCAAATGGAGGTGTTCTCTCACACAACAACCACTCGGCTGATTCTTCTTCAATATGCGCTTCACCAACATGCAGTGTTTCCTTGATTGAATTAGCTCTCACACCAATATTTGCGCCTAGAGCCTTTGTATTGAGGGCTATCTGAAAATGGCTGTGGCGCTGAAGTTGTCTGTGAATGTGGAGTTGGTGGCATGTGAAACCCGCATGTGGAGCATTGGTTTGTGTGGGATGCTCTACCAGGTTCATTTCAGTCCTAGGCACTCAAAGGGCATTAAGCCTAGAGTGTGAAAACTGAGTTTCCTTGAGAGCTGCTTGGAAGCCTGATGGTGTGTGAAGTTAGTGAGCCAAATGGAGTTGTTCTCCCACAAGAACCACTCGGCTGATTCTTCTTCAATATGCCCTTCACCAACATGCAGTGTTTCCTTGATTGAATTAGCTCTCACACCAATATTTGGGCCTAGAGCCTTTGCATTGAGGGCTATCTGAAAATGGCTTTGGCGCTGAAGTTGTCTGTGAATGTGGAGTTGGTGGCATGTGAAACCCGCATGTGGAGCATTGGTTTTTGTGGGATGATCTACCAGGTTCATTCCTAGATAATGCACTCAAAGGGCATTAAGCCTAGAGTGTGAAAACTGAGTTTCCTTGAGAGCTGCTTGGAAGCCTGATGGTGTGTGAAGTTAGTGAGCCAAATGGAGTTGTTCTCCCACAAGAACCACTCGGCTGATTCTTCTTCAATATGCGCTTCACCAACATGCAGTGTTTCCTTGATTGAATTAGCTCTCACACCAATATTTGCGCCTAGAGCCTTTGCATTGAGAGCTCTCTGAAAATGGCTTTGGCGCTGAAGTTGTCTGTGAATGTGGAGTTGGTGGCATGTGAAACCCGCATGTGGAGCATTGGTTTGTGTGGGATGCTCTACCAGGTTCATTTCAGTCCTAGGCACTCAAAGGGCATTAAGCCTAGAGTGTGAAAACTGAGTTTCCTTGAGAGCTGCTTGGAAGCCTGATGGTGTGTGAAGTTAGTGAGCCAAATGGAGGTGTTCTCTCACACAACAACCACTCGGCTGATTCTTCTTCAATATGCGCTTCACCAACATGCAGTGTTTCCTTGATTGAATTAGCTGTCACACCAATATTTGCGCCTAGAGCCTTTGTATTGAGGGCTATCTGAAAATGGCTGTGGCGCTGAAGTTGTCTGTGAATGTGGAGTTGGTGGCATGTGAAACCCGCATGTGGAGCATTGGTTTGTGTGGGATGCTCTACCAGGTTCATTTCAGTCCTAGGCACTCAAAGGGCATTAAGCCTAGAGTGTGAAAACTGAGTTTCCTTGAGAGCTGCTTGGAAGCCTGATGGTGTGTGAAGTTAGTGAGCCAAATGGAGTTGTTCTCCCACAAGAACCACTCGGCTGATTCTTCTTCAATATGCCCTTCACCAACATGCAGTGTTTCCTTGATTGAATTAGCTCTCACACCAATATTTGCGCCTAGAGCCTTTGCATTGAGGGCTATCTGAAAATGGCTTTGGCGCTGAAGTTGTCTGTGAATGTGGAGTTGGTGGCATGTGAAACCCGCATGTGGAGCATTGGTTTTTGTGGGATGCTCTACCAGGTTCATTCCTAGATAATGCACTCAAAGGGCATTAAGCCTAGAGTGTGAAAACTGAGTTTCCTTGAGAGCTGCATGGAAGCATGATGGTGTGTGAAGTTAGTGAGCCAAATGGAGTTGTTCTCCCACAAGAACCACTCGGCTGATTCTTCTTCAATATGCGCTTCACCAACATGCAGTGTTTCCTTGATTGAATTAGCTCTCACACCAATATTTGCGCCTAGAGCCTTTGTATTGAGGGCTATCTGAAAATGGCTGTGGCGCTGAAGTTGTCTGTGAATGTGGAGTTGGTGGCATGTGAAACCCGCATGTGGAGCATTGGTTTGTGAGGGATGCTCTACCAGGTTCATTTCAGTCCTAGGCACTCAAAGGGCATTAAGCCTAGAGTGTGAAAACTGAGTTTCCTTGAGAGCTGCATGGAAGCCTGATGGTGTGTGAAGTTAGTGAGCCAAATGGAGGTGTTCTCTCACACAAGAACCACTCGGCTGATTCTTCTTCAATATGCGCTTCACCAACATGCAGTGTTTCCTTGATTGAATTAGCTGTCACACCAATATTTGCGCCTAGAGCCTTTGTATTGAGGGCTATCTGAAAATGGCTGTGGCGCTGAAGTTGTCTGTGAATGTGGAGTTGGTGGCATGTGAAACCCGCATGTGGAGCATTGGTTTGTGTGGGATGCTCTACCAGGTTCATTTCAGTCCTAGGCACTCAAAGGGCATTAAGCCTAGAGTGTGAAAACTGAGTTTCCTTGAGAGCTGCTTGGAAGCCTGATGGTGTGTGAAGTTAGTGAGCCAAATGGAGTTGTTCTCCCACAAGAACCACTCGGCTGATTCTTCTTCAATATGCGCTTCACCAACATGCAGTGTTTCCTTGATTGAATTAGCTCTCACACCAATATTTGCGCCTAGAGCCTTTGCATTGAGGGCTATCTGAAAATGGCTTTGGCGCTGAAGTTGCCTGTGAATGTGGAGTTGGTGGCATGTGAAACCCGCATGTGGAGCATTCGTTTGTGTAGGATGCTCTACCAGGTTCATTCCTAGATAATGCACTCAAAGGGCATTAACCCTAGAGTGTGAAAACTGCGTTTCCTTGAGAGCTGCATGGAAGCCTGATGGTGTGTGAAGTTAGTGAGCCAAATGGAGTTGTTCTCCCACAAGAACCACTCGGCTGATTCTTCTTCAATATGCGCTTCACCAACATGCAGTGTTTCCTTGATTGAATTAGCTCTCACAACAATATTTGCGCCTAGAGCCTTTGTATTGAGGGCTATCTGAAAATGGCTGTGGCGCTGAAGTTGTCTGTGAATGTGGAGTTGGTGGCATGTGAAACCCGCATGTGGAGCATTGGTTTGTGTGGGATGCTCTACCAGGTTCATTCCTAGATAATGCACTCAAAGGGCATTAAGCCTAGAGTGTGAAAACTGAGTTTCCTTGAGAGCTGCATGGAAGCCTGATGGTGTGTGAAGTTAGTGAGCCAAATGGAGTTGTTCTCCCACAAGAACCACTCGGCTGATTCTTCTTCAATATGCGCTTCACCAACATGCAGTGTTTCCTTGATTGAATTAGCTGTCACACCAATATTTGCGCCTAGAGCCTTTGCATTGAGGGCTATCTGAAAATGGCTTTGGCGCTGAAGTTGTCTGTGAATGTGGAGTTGGTGGCATGTGAAACCCGCATGTGGAGCATTGGTTTGTGTGGGATGCTCTACCAGGTTCATTCCTACATAATGCACTCAAAGGGCATTAAGCCTAGAGTGTGAAAACTGAGTTTCCTTGAGAGCTGCATGGAAGCCTGATGGTGTGTGAAGTTAGTGAGCCAAATGGAGGTGTTCTCTCACACAAGAACCACTCGGCTGATTCTTCTTCAATATGCGCTTCACCAACATGCAGTGTTTCCTTGAATGAATTAGCTGTCACACCAATATTTGCGCCTAGAGCCTTTGTATTGAGGGCTATCTGAAAATGGCTGTGGCGCTGAAGTTGTCTGTGAATGTGGAGTTGGTGGCATGTGAAACCCGCATGTGGAGCATTGGTTTGTGTGGGATGCTCTACCAGGTTCATTTCAGTCCTAGGCACTCAAAGGGCATTAAGCCTAGAGTGTGAAAACTGAGTTTCCTTGAGAGCTGCTTGGAAGCCTGATGGTGTGTGAAGTTAGTGAGCCAAATGGAGTTGTTCTCCCACAAGAACCACTCGGCTGATTCTTCTTCAATATGCCCTTCACCAACATGCAGTGTTTCCTTGATTGAATTAGCTCTCACACCAATATTTGCGCCTAGAGCCTTTGCATTGAGGGCTATCTGAAAATGGCTTTGGCGCTGAAGTTGCCTGTGAATGTGGAGTTGGTGGCATGTGAAACCCGCATGTGGAGCATTCGTTTGTGTAGGATGCTCTACCAGGTTCATTCCTAGATAATGCACTCAAAGGGCATTAAGCCTAGAGTGTGAAAACTGAGTTTCCTTGAGAGCTGCATGGAAGCCTGATGGTGTGTGAAGTTAGTGAGCCAAATGGAGTTGTTCTCCCACAAGAACCACTCGGCTGATTCTTCTTCAATATGCTCTTCACCAACATGCAGTGTTTCCTTGATTGAATTAGCTCTCACACCAATATTTGCGCCTAGAGCCTTTGCATTGAGGGCTGTCTGAAAATGGCTGTGGCGCTGAAGTTGTCTGTGAATGTGGAGTTGGTGGCATGTGAAACCCGCATGTGGAGCATTCGTTTGTGTGGGATGCTCTACCAGGTTCATTCCTAGATAATGCACTCAAAGGGCACTAAGCCTAGAGTGTGAAAACTGAGTTTCCTTCAGAGCTGCTTGGAAGCCTGATGGTGTGTGAAGTTAGTGAGCCAAATGGAGTTGTTCTCCCACAAGAACCACTCGGCTGATTCTTCTTCAATATGCGCTTCACCAACATGCAGTGTTTCCTTGATTGAATTAGCTCTCACACCAATATTTGGGCCTAGAGCCTTTGCATTGAGGGCTATCTGAAAATGGCTTTGGCGCTGAAGTTGTCTGTGAATGTGGAGTTGGTGGCATGTGAAACCCGCATGTGGAGCATTGGTTTGTGTGGGATGCTCTACCAGGTTCATTTCAGTCCTAGGCACTCAAAGGGCATTAAGCCTAGAGTGTGAAAACTGAGTTTCCTTGAGAGCTGCTTGGAAGCCTGATGGTGTGTGAAGTTAGTGAGCCAAATGGAGTTGTTCTCCCACAAGAACCACTCGGCTGATTCTTCTTCAATATGCCCTTCACCAACATGCAGTGTTTCCTTGATTGAATTAGCTCTCACACCAATATTTGCGCCTAGAGCCTTTGCATTGAGGGCTATCTGAAAATGGCTTTGGCGCTGAAGTTGCCTGTGAATGTGGAGTTGGTGGCATGTGAAACCCGCATGTGGAGCATTCGTTTGAGTAGGATGCTCTACCAGGTTCATTCCTAGATAATGCACTCAAAGGGCATTAAGCCTAGAGTGTGAAAACTGAGTTTCCTTGAGAGCTGCATGGAAGCCTGATGGTGTGTGAAGTTAGTGAGCCAAATGGAGTTGTTCTCCCACAAGAACCACTCGGCTGATTCTTCTTCAATATGCTCTTCACCAACATGCAGTGTTTCCTTGATTGAATTAGCTCTCACACCAATATTTGTGCCTAGAGCCTTTGCATTGAGGGCTGTCTGAAAATGGCTGTGGCGCTGAAGTTGTCTGTGAATGTGGAGTTGGTGGCATGTGAAACCCGCATGTGGAGCATTCGTTTGTGTGGGATGCTCTACCAGGTTCATTCCTAGATAATGCACTCAAAGGGCACTAAGCCTAGAGTGTGAAAACTGAGTTTCCTTCAGAGCTGCTTGGAAGCCTGATGGTGTGTGAAGTTAGTGAGCCAAATGGAGTTGTTCTCCCACAAGAACCACTCGGCTGATTCTTCTTCAATATGCGCTTCACCAACATGCAGTGTTTCCTTGATTGAATTAGCTCTCACACCAATATTTGGGCCTAGAGCCTTTGCATTGAGGGCTATCTGAAAATGGCTTTGGCGCTGAAGTTGTCTGTGAATGTGGAGTTGGTGGCATGTGAAACCCGCATGTGGAGCATTGGTTTGTGTGGGATGCTCTACCAGATTCATTTCAGTCCTAGGCACTCAAAGGGCATTAAGCCTAGAGTGTGAAAACTGAGTTTCCTTGAGAGCTGCTTGGAAGCCTGATGGTGTGTGAAGTTAGTGAGCCAAATGGAGTTGTTCTCCCACAAGAACCACTCGGCTGATTCTTCT
Source organism: Ochotona princeps (assembly GCF_030435755.1). NCBI lineage: Eukaryota > Metazoa > Chordata > Mammalia > Lagomorpha > Ochotonidae > Ochotona > Ochotona princeps. The sequence goes on from NW_026698050.1 coordinate 44,605, forward strand.
TCAATATGCCCTTCACCAACATGCAGTGTTTCCTTGATTGAATTAGCTCTCACACCAATATTTTCGCCTAGAGCCTTTGCATTGAGGGCTATCTGAAAATGGCTGTGGCGCTGAAGTTGTCTGTGAATGTGGAGTTGGTGGCATGTGAAACCCGCATGTGGAGCATTCGTTTGTGTAGGATGCTCTACCAGGTTCATTCCTAGATAATGCACTCAAAGGGCATTAAGCCTAGAGTGTGAAAACTGCGTTTCCTTGAGAGCTGCATGGAAGCCTGATGGTGTGTGAAGTTAGTGAGCCAAATGGAGTTGTTCTCCCACAAGAACCACTCGGCTGATTCTTCTTCAATATGCGCTTCACCAACATGCAGTGTTTCCTTGATTGAATTAGCTCTCACACCAATATTTGCGCCTAGAGCCTTTGTATTGAGGGCTATCTGAAAATGGCTGTGGCGCTGAAGTTGTCTGTGAATGTGGAGTTGGTGGCATGTGAAACCCGCATGTGGAGCATTGGTTTGTGTGGGATGCTCTACCAGGTTCATTTCAGTCCTAGGCACTCAAAGGGCATTAAGCCTAGAGTGTGAAAACTGAGTTTCCTTGAGAGCTGCTTGGAAGCCTGATGGTGTGTGAAGTTAGTGAGCCAAATGGAGTTGTTCGCCCACAAGAACCACTCGGCTGATTCTTCTTCAATATGCGCTTCACCAACATGCAGTGTTTCCTTGATTGAATTAGCTCTCACACCAATATTTTCGCCTAGAGCCTTTGCATTGAGGGCTATCTGAAAATGGCTTTGGCGCTGAAGTTGTCTGTGAATGTGGAGTTGGTGGCATGTGAAACCCGCATGTGGAGCATTGGTTTGTGTGGGATGCTCTACCAGGTTCATTTCAGTCCCAGGCACTCAAAGGGCATTAAGCCTAGAGTGTGAAAACTGAGTTTCCTTGAGAGCTGCTTGGAAGCCTGATGGTGTGTGAAGTTAGTGAGCCAAATGGAGTTGTTCTCCCACAAGAACCACTCGGCTGATTCTTCTTCAATATGCCCTTCACCAACATGCAGTGTTTCCTTGATTGAATTAGCTCTCACACCAATATTTGGGCCTAGAGCCTTTGCATTGAGGGCTGTCTGAAAATGGCTGTGGCGCTGAAGTTGTCTGTGAATGTGGAGTTGGTGGCATGTGAAACCCGCATGTGGAGCATTCGTTTGTGTGGGATGCTCTACCAGGTTCATTCCTAGATAATGCACTCAAAGGGCACTAAGCCTAGAGTGTGAAAACTGAGTTTCCTTCAGAGCTGCTTGGAAGCCTGATGGTGTGTGAAGTTAGTGAGCCAAATGGAGTTGTTCTCCCACAAGAACCACTCGGCTGATTCTTCTTCAATATGCGCTTCACCAACATGCAGTGTTTCCTTGATTGAATTAGCTCTCACACCAATATTTGGGCCTAGAGCCTTTGCATTGAGGGCTATCTGAAAATGGCTTTGGCGCTGAAGTTGTCTGTGAATGTGGAGTTGGTGGCATGTGAAACCCGCATGTGGAGCATTGGTTTGTGTGGGATGCTCTACCAGATTCATTTCAGTCCTAGGCACTCAAAGGGCATTAAGCCTAGAGTGTGAAAACTGAGTTTCCTTGAGAGCTGCTTGGAAGCCTGATGGTGTGTGAAGTTAGTGAGCCAAATGGAGTTGTTCTCCCACAAGAACCACTCGGCTGATTCTTCTTCAATATGCCCTTCACCAACATGCAGTGTTTCCTTGATTGAATTAGCTCTCACACCAATATTTTCGCCTAGAGCCTTTGCATTGAGGGCTATCTGAAAATGGCTTTGGCGCTGAAGTTGTCTGTGAATGTGGAGTTGGTGGCATGTGAAACCCGCATGTGGAGCATTCGTTTGTGTAGGATGCTCTACCAGGTTCATTCCTAGATAATGCACTCAAAGGGCATTAAGCCTAGAGTGTGAAAACTGCGTTTCCTTGAGAGCTGCATGGAAGCCTGATGGTGTGTGAAGTTAGTGAGCCAAATGGAGTTGTTCTCCCACAAGAACCACTCGGCTGATTCTTCTTCAATATGCGCTTCACCAACATGCAGTGTTTCCTTGATTGAATTAGCTCTCACACCAATATTTGCGCCAAGAGCCTTTGTATTGAGGGCTATCTGAAAATGGCTGTGGCGCTGAAGTTGTCTGTGAATGTGGAGTTGGTGGCATGTGAAACCCGCATGTGGAGCATTGGTTTGTGTGGGATGCTCTACCAGGTTCATTTCAGTCCTAGGCACTCAAAGGGCATTAAGCCTAGAGTGTGAAAACTGAGTTTCCTTGAGAGCTGCTTGGAAGCCTGATGGTGTGTGAAGTTAGTGACCCAAATGGAGTTGTTCGCCCACAAGAACCACTCGGCTGATTCTTCTTCAATATGCGCTTCACCAACATGCAGTGTTTCCTTGATTGAATTAGCTCTCACACCAATATTTTCGCCTAGAGCCTTTGCATTGAGGGCTATCTGAAAATGGCTTTGGCGCTGAAGTTGTCTGTGAATGTGGAGTTGGTGGCATGTGAAACCCGCATGTGGAGCATTGGTTTGTGTGGGATGCTCTACCAGGTTCATTTCAGTCCCAGGCACTCAAAGGGCATTAAGCCTAGAGTGTGAAAACTGAGTTTCCTTGAGAGCTGCTTGGAAGCCTGATGGTGTGTGAAGTTAGTGAGCCAAATGGAGTTGTTCTCCCACAAGAACCACTCGGCTGATTCTTCTTCAATATGCCCTTCACCAACATGCAGTGTTTCCTTGATTGAATTAGCTCTCACACCAATATTTGGGCCTAGAGCCTTTGCATTGAGGGCTATCTGAAAATGGCTTTGGCGCTGAAGTTGTCTGTGAATGTGGAGTTGGTGGCATGTGAAACCCGCATGTGGAGCATTGGTTTGTGTAGGATGCTCTACCAGGTTCATTCCTAGATAATGCACTCAAAGGGCATTAAGCCTAGAGTGTGAAAACTGAGTTTCCTTGAGAGCTGCATGGAAGCCTGATGGTGTGTGAAGTTAGTGAGCCAAATGGAGTTGTTCTCCCACAAGAACCACTCGGCTGATTCTTCTTCAATATGCGCTTCACCAACATGCAGTGTTTCCTTGATTGAATTAGCTCTCACACCAATATTTGCGCCTAGAGCCTTTGTATTGAGGGCTATCTGAAAATGGCTGTGGCGCTGAAGTTGTCTGTGAATGTGGAGTTGGTGGCATGTGAAACCCGCATGTGGAGCATTGGTTTGTGTGGGATGCTCTACCAGGTTCATTTCAGTCCTAGGCACTCAAAGGGCATTAAGCCTAGAGTGTGAAAACTGAGTTTCCTTGAGAGCTGCTTGGAAGCCTGATGGTGTGTGAAGTTAGTGAGCCAAATGGAGTTGTTCTCCCACAAGAACCACTCGGCTGATTCTTCTTCAATATGCGCTTCACCAACATGCAGTGTTTCCTTGATTGAATTAGCTCTCACACCAATATTTGCGCCTAGAGCCTTTGCATTGAGGGCTATCTGAAAATGGCTTTGGCGCTGAAGTTGTCTGTGAATGTGGAGTTGGTGGCATGTGAAACCCGCATGTGGAGCATTGGTTTGTGTGGGATGCTCTACCAGGTTCATTTCAGTCCTAGGCACTCAAAGGGCATTAAGCCTAGAGTGTGAAAACTGAGTTTCCTTGAGAGTTGCATGGAAGCCTGATGGTGTGTGAAGTTAGTGAGCCAAATTGAGGTGTTCTCTCACACAAGAACCACTCGGCTGATTCTTCTTCAATATGCGCTTCACCAACATGCAGTGTTTCCTTGATTGAATTAGCTCTCACACCAATATTTTCGCCTAGAGCCTTTGCATTGAGGGCTATCTGAAAATGGCTGTGGCGCTGAAGTTGTCTGTGAATGTGGAGTTGGTGGCATGTGAAACCCGCATGTGGAGCATTCGTTTGTGTAGGATGCTCTACCAGGTTCATTCCTAGATAATGCACTCAAAGGGCATTAAGCCTAGAGTGTGAAAACTGAGTTTCCTTGAGAGCTGCATGGAAGCCTGATGGTGTGTGAAGTTAGTGAGCCAAATGGAGTTGTTCTCCCACAAGAACCACTCGGCTGATTCTTCTTCAATATGCGCTTCACCAACATGCAGTGTTTCCTTGATTGAATTAGCTCTCACACCAATATTTTCGCCTAGAGCCTTTGTATTGAGGGCTATCTGAAAATGGCTGTGGCGCTGAAGTTGTCTGTGAATGTGGAGTTGGTGGCATGTGAAACCCGCATGTGGAGCATTGGTTTGTGTGGGATGCTCTACCAGGTTCATTTCAGTCCTAGGCACTCAAAGGGCATTAAGCCTAGAGTGTGAAAACTGAGTTTCCTTGAGAGCTGCTTGGAAGCCTGATGGTGTGTGAAGTTAGTGAGCCAAATGGAGGTGTTCTCTCACACAAGAACCACTCGGCTGATTCTTCTTCAATATGCGCTTCACCAACATGCAGTGTTTCCTTGATTGAATTAGCTCTCACACCAATATTTGCGCCTAGAGCCTTTGTATTGAGGGCTATCTGAAAATGGCTGTGGCGCTGAAGTTGTCTGTGAATGTGGAGTTGGTGGCATGTGAAACCCGCATGTGGAGCATTGGTTTGTGTGGGATGCTCTACCAGGTTCATTTCAGTCCTAGGCACTCAAAGGGCATTAAGCCTAGAGTGTGAAAACTGAGTTTCCTTGAGAGCTGCTTGGAAGCCTGATGGTGTGTGAAGTTAGGGAGCCAAATGGAGTTGTTCTCCCACAAGAACCACTCGGCTGATTCTTCTTCAATATGCGCTTCACCAACATGCAGTGTTTCCTTGATTGAATTAGCTCTCACACCAATATTTGGGCCTAGAGCCTTTGCATTGAGGGCTGTCTGAAAATGGCTTTGGCGCTGAAGTTGTCTGTGAATGTGGAGTTGGTGGCATGTGAAACCCGCATGTGGAGCATTGGTTTGTGTGGGATGCTCTACCAGGTGCATTTCATTCCTAGATAATGCACTCAAAGGGCATTAAGCCTAGAGTGTGAAAACTGAGTTTCCTTGAGAGCTGCTTGGAAGCCTGATGGTGTGTGAAGTTAGTGAGCCAAATAGAGTTGTTCTCCCACAAGAACCACTCGGCTGATTCTTCTTCAATATGCGCTTCACCAACATGCAGTGTTTCCTTGATTGAATTAGCTCTCACACCAATATTTGCGCCTAGAGCCTTTGCATTGAGAGCTATCTGAAAATGGCTTTGGCGCTGAAGTTGTCTGTGAATGTGGAGTTGGTGGCATGTGAAACCCGCATGTGGGGCATTGGTTTGTGTTGGATGCTCTACCAGGTTCATTCCTACATAATGCACTCAAAGGGCATTAAGCCTAGAGTGTGAAAACTGAGTTTCCTTGAGAGCTGCTTGGAAGCCTGATGGTGTGTGAAGTTAGGGAGCCAAATGGAGGTGTTCTCCCACAAGAACCACTCGGCTGATTCTTCTTCAATATGCGCTTCACCAACATGCAGTGTTTCCTTGATTGAATTAGCTCTCACACCAATATTTGGGCCTAGAGCCTTTGCATTGAGGGCTATCTGAAAATGGCTTTGGCGCTGAAGTTGTCTGTGAATGTGGAGTTGGTGGCATGTGAAACCCGCATGTGGAGCATTGGTTTGTGTGGGATGCTCTACCAGGTTCATTCCTAGATAATGCACTCAAAGGGCATTAAGCCTAGAGTGTGAAAACTGAGTTTCCTTGAGAGCTGCTTGGAAGCCTGATGGTGTGTGAAGTTAGTGAGCCAAATGGAGTTGTTCTCCCACAAGAACCACTCGGCTGATTCTTCTTCAATATGCGCTTCACCAACATGCAGTGTTTCCTTGATTGAATTAGCTCTCACACCAATATTTGCGCCTAGAGCCTTTGCATTGAGAGCTATCTGAAAATGGCTTTGGCGCTGAAGTTGTCTGTGAATGTGGAGTTGGTGGCATGTGAAACCCGCATGTGGAGCATTGGTTTGTGTGGGATGCTCTACCAGGTTCATTTCAGTCCTAGGCTCTCAAAGGGCATTAAGCCTAGAGTGTGAAAACTGAGTTTCCTTGAGAGCTGCTTGGAAGCCTGATGGTGTGTGAAGTTAGTGAGCCAAATGGAGTTGTTCTCCCACAAGAACCACTCGGCTGATTCTTCTTCAATATGCCCTTCACCAACATGCAGTGTTTCCTTGATTGAATTAGCTCTCACACCAATATTTTCGCCTAGAGCCTTTGCATTGAGGGCTATCTGAAAATGGCTTTGGCGCTGAAGTTGTCTGTGAATGTGGAGTTGGTGGCATGTGAAACCCGCATGTGGAGCATTCGTTTGTGTAGGATGCTCTACCAGGTTCATTCCTAGATAATGCACTCAAAGGGCATTAAGCCTAGAGTGTGAAAACTGAGTTTCCTTGAGAGCTGCATGGAAGCCTGATGGTGTGTGAAGTTAGTGAGCCAAATGGAGTTGTTCTCCCACAAGAACCACTCGGCTGATTCTTCTTCAATATGCGCTTCACCAACATGCAGTGTTTCCTTGATTGAATTAGCTCTCACACCAATATTTGCGCCTAGAGCCTTTGTATTGAGGGCTATCTGAAAATGGCTGTGGCGCTGAAGTTGTCTGTGAATGTGGAGTTGGTGGCATGTGAAACCCGCATGTGGAGCATTCGTTTGTGTGGGATGCTCTACCAGGTTCATTTCAGTCCTAGGCACTCAAAGGGCATTAAGCCTAGAGTGTGAAAACTGAGTTTCCTTGAGAGCTGCTTGGAAGCCTGATGGTGTGTGAAGTTAGTGAGCCAAATGGAGTTGTTCTCCCACAAGAACCACTCGGCTGATTCTTCTTCAATATGCGCTTCACCAACATGCAGTGTTTCCTTGATTGAATTAGCTCTCACACCAATATTTGCGCCTAGAGCCTTTGCATTGAGAGCTATCTGAAAATGGCTTTGGCGCTGAAGTTGTCTGTGAATGTGGAGTTGGTGGCATGTGAAACCCGCATGTGGAGCATTGGTTTGTGTGGGATGCTCTACCAGGTTCATTTCAGTCCTAGGCACTCAAAGGGCATTAAGCCTAGAGTGTGAAAACTGAGTTTCCTTGAGAGCTGCTTGGAAGCCTGATGGTGTGTGAAGTTAGTGAGCCAAATGGAGTTGTTCTCCCACAAGAACCACTCGGCTGATTCTTCTTCAATATGCCCTTCACCAACATGCAGTGTTTCCTTGATTGAATTAGCTCTCACACCAATATTTTCGCCTAGAGCCTTTGCATTGAGGGCTATCTGAAAATGGCTTTGGCGCTGAAGTTGTCTGTGAATGTGGAGTTGGTGGCATGTGAAACCCGCATGTGCAGCATTGGTTTGTGTGGGATGCTCTACCAGGTTCATTTCAGTCCTAGGCACTCAAAGGGCATTAAGCCTAGAGTGTGAAAACTGAGTTTCCTTGAGAGCTGCTTGGAAGCCTGATGGTGTGTGAAGTTAGTGAGCCAAATGGAGTTGTTCTCCCACAAGAACCACTCGGCTGATTCTTCTTCAATATGCCCTTCACCAACATGCAGTGTTTCCTTGATTGAATTAGCTCTCACACCAATATTTTCGCCTAGAGCCTTTGCATTGAGGGCTATCTGAAAATGGCTTTGGCGCTGAAGTTGTCTGTGAATGTGGAGTTGGTGGCATGTGAAACCCGCATGTGGAGCATTCGTTTGTGTGGGATGCTCTACCAGGTTCATTCCTAGATAATGCACTCAAAGGGCATTAAGCCTAGAGTGTGAAAACTGAGTTTCCTTGAGAGCTGCATGGAAGCCTGATGGTGTGTGAAGTTAGTGAGCCAAATGGAGTTGTTCTCCCACAAGAACCACTCGGCTGATTCTTCTTCAATATGCGCTTCACCAACATGCAGTGTTTCCTTGATTGAATTAGCTGTCACACCAATATTTGCGCCTAGAGCCTTTGTATTGAGGGCTATCTGAAAATGGCTGTGGCGCTGAAGTTGTCTGTGAATGTGGAGTTGGTGGCATGTGAAACCCGCATGTGGAGCATTGGTTTGTGTGGGATGCTCTACCAGGTTCATTTCAGTCCTAGGCACTCAAAGGGCATTAAGCCTAGAGTGTGAAAACTGAGTTTCCTTGAGAGCTGCTTGGAAGCCTGATGGTGTGTGAAGTTAGTGAGCCAAATGGAGTTGTTCTCCCACAAGAACCACTCGGCTGATTCTTCTTCAATATGCGCTTCACCAACATGCAGTGTTTCCTTGATTGAATTAGCTCTCACACCAATATTTGGGCCTAGAGCCTTTGCATTGAGGGCTGTCTGATAATGGCTTTGGCGCTGAAGTTGTCTGTGAATGTGGAGTTGGTGGCATGTGAAACCCGCATGTGGAGCATTGCTTTGTGTGGGATGCTCTACCAGGTGCATTTCATTCCTAGATAATGCACTCAAAGGGCATTAAGCCTAGAGTGTGAAAACTGAGTTTCCTTGAGAGCTGCTTGGAAGCCTGATGGTGTGTGAAGTTAGTGAGCCAAATGGAGTTGTTCGCCCACAAGAACCACTCGGCTGATTCTTCTTCAATATGCGCTTCACCAACATGCAGTGTTTCCTTGATTGAATTAGCTCTCACACCAATATTTGCGCCTAGAGCCTTTGCATTGAGAGCTATCTGAAAATGGCTTTGGCGCTGAAGTTGTCTGTGAATGTGGAGTTGGTGGCATGTGAAACCCGCATGTGGAGCATTCGTTTGTGTAGGATGCTCTACCAGGTTCATTCCTACATAATGCACTCAAAGGGCATTAAGCCTAGAGTGTGAAAACTGAGTTTCCTTGAGAGCTGCATGGTAGCCTGATGGTGTGTGAAGTTAGGGAGCCAAATGGAGGTGTTCTCTCACAAGAACCACTCGGCTGATTCTTCTTCAATATGCGCTTCACCAACATGCAGTGTTTCCTTGATTGAATTAGCTCTCACACCAATATTTGGGCCTAGAGCCTTTGCATTGAGGGCTATCTGAAAATGGCTTTGGCGCTGAAGTTGTCTGTGAATGTGGAGTTGGTGGCATGTGAAACCCGCATGTGGAGCATTGGTTCGTGTGGGATGCTCTACCAGGTTCATTCCTACATAATGCACTCAAACGGCATTAAGCCTAGAGTGTGAAAACTGAGTTTCCTTGAGAGCTGCTTGGAAGCCTGATGGTGTGTGAAGTTAGTGAGCCAAATGGAGTTGTTCTCCCACAAGAACCACTCGGCTGATTCTTCTTCAATATGCGCTTCACCAACATGCAGTGTTTCCTTGATTGAATTAGCTCTCACACAAATATTTGGGCCTAGAGCCTTTGCATTGAGGGCTATCTGAAAATGGCTTTGGCGCTGAAGTTGTCTGTGAATGTGGAGTTGGTGGCATGTGAAACCCGCATGTGGAGCATTGGTTTGTGTGGGATGCTCTACCAGGTTCATTTCAGTCCTAGGCACTCAAAGGGCATTAAGCCTAGAGTGTGAAAACTGAGTTTCCTTGAGAGCTGCATGGAAGCCTGATGGTGTGTGAAGTTAGTGAGCCAAATGGGGGTGTTCTCTCACACAAGAACCACTCGGCTGATTCTTCTTCAATATGCGCTTCACCAACATGCAGTGTTTCCTTGATTGAATTAGCTCTCACACCAATATTTGCGCCAAGAGCCTTTGTATTGAGGGCTATCTGAAAATGCTGTGGCGCTGAAGTTGTCTGTGAATGTGGAGTTGGTGGCATGTGAAACCCGCATGTGGAGCATTGGTTTGTGTGGGATGCTCTACCAGGTTCATTTCAGTCCTAGGCACTCAAAGGGCATTAAGCCTAGAGTGTGAAAACTGAGTTTCCTTGAGAGCTGCTTGGAAGCCTGATGGTGTGTGAAGTTAGTGAGCCAAATGGAGTTGTTCGCCCACAAGAACCACTGGGCTGATTCTTCTTCAATATGCGCTTCACCAACATGCAGTGTTTCCTTGATTGAATTAGCTCTCACACCAATATTTGATCCTAGAGCCTTTGCATTGAGGGCTATCTGAAAATGGCTGTGGCGCTGATGTTGTCTGTGAATGTGGAGTTGGTGGCATGTGAAACCCGCATGTGGAGCATTGGTTTGTGTGGGATGCTCTACCAGGTTCATTTCAGTCCTAGGCACTCAAAGGGCATTAAGCCTAGAGTGTGAAAACTGAGTTTCCTTGAGAGCTGCTTGGAAGCCTGATGGTGTGTGAAGTTAGTGAGCCAAATGGAGTTGTTCTCCCACAAGAACCACTCGGCTGATTCTTCTTCAATATGCGCTTCACCAACATGCAGTGTTTCCTTGATTGAATTAGCTCTCACACCAATATTTGGGCCTAGAGCCTTTGCATTGAGGGCTGTCTGATAATGGCTTTGGCGCTGAAGTTGTCTGTGAATGTGGAGTTGGTGGCATGTGAAACCCGCATGTGGAGCATTGCTTTGTGTGGGATGCTCTACCAGGTGCATTTCATTCCTAGATAATGCACTCAAAGGGCATTAAGCCTAGAGTGTGAAAACTGAGTTTCCTTGAGAGCTGCTTGGAAGCCTGATGGTGTGTGAAGTTAGTGAGCCAAATGGAGTTGTTCGCCCACAAGAACCACTCGGCTGATTCTTCTTCAATATGCGCTTCACCAACATGCAGTGTTTCCTTGATTGAATTAGCTCTCACACCAATATTTGCGCCTAGAGCCTTTGCATTGAGAGCTATCTGAAAATGGCTTTGGCGCTGAAGTTGTCTGTGAATGTGGAGTTGGTGGCATGTGAAACCCGCATGTGGAGCATTGGTTTGTGTTGGATGCTCTACCAGGTTCATTCCTACATAATGCACTCAAAGGGCATTAAGCCTAGAGTGTGAAAACTGAGTTTCCTTGAGAGCTGCATGGTAGCCTGATGGTGTGTGAAGTTAGGGAGCCAAATGGAGGTGTTCTCTCACAAGAACCACTCGGCTGATTCTTCTTCAATATGCGCTTCACCAACATGCAGTGTTTCCTTGATTCAAATAGCTCTCACACCAATATTTGGGCCTAGAGCCTTTGCATTGAGGGCTATCTGAAAATGGCTTTGGCGCTGAAGTTGTCTGTGAATGTGGAGTTGGTGGCATGTGAAACCCGCATGTGGAGCATTGGTTCGTGTGGGATGCTCTACCAGGTTCATTCCTACATAATGCACTCAAACGGCATTAAGCCTAGAGTGTGAAAACTCAGTTTCCTTGAGAGCTGCTTGGAAGCCTGATGGTGTGTGAAGTTAGTGAGCCAAATGGAGTTGTTCTCCCACAAGAACCACTCGGCTGATTCTTCTTCAATATGCGCTTCACCAACATGCAGTGTTTCCTTGATTGAATTAGCTCTCACACAAATATTTGGGCCTAGAGCCTTTGCATTGAGGGCTATCTGAAAATGGCTTTGGCGCTGAAGTTGTCTGTGAATGTGGAGTTGGTGGCATGTGAAACCCGCATGTGGAGCATTGGTTTGTGTGGGATGCTCTACCAGGTTCATTTCAGTCCTAGGCACTCAAAGGGCATTAAGCCTAGAGTGTGAAAACTGAGTTTCCTTGAGAGCTGCATGGAAGCCTGATGGTGTGTGAAGTTAGTGAGCCAAATGGGGGTGTTCTCTCACACAAGAACCACTCGGCTGATTCTTCTTCAATATGCGCTTCACCAACATGCAGTGTTTCCTTGATTGAATTAGCTCTCACACCAATATTTGCGCCAAGAGCCTTTGTATTGAGGGCTATCTGAAAATGGCTGTGGCGCTGAAGTTGTCTGTGAATGTGGAGTTGGTGGCATGTGAAACCCGCATGTGGAGCATTGGTTTGTGTGGGATGCTCTACCAGGTTCATTTCAGTCCTAGGCACTCAAAGGGCATTAAGCCTAGAGTGTGAAAACTGAGTTTCCTTGAGAGCTGCTTGGAAGCCTGATGGTGTGTGAAGTTAGTGAGCCAAATGGAGTTGTTCGCCCACAAGAACCACTGGGCTGATTCTTCTTCAATATGCGCTTCACCAACATGCAGTGTTTCCTTGATTGAATTAGCTCTCACACCAATATTTGATCCTAGAGCCTTTGCATTGAGGGCTATCTGAAAATGGCTGTGGCGCTGATGTTGTCTGTGAATGTGGAGTTGGTGGCATGTGAAACCCGCATGTGGAGCATTGGTTTGTGTGGGATGCTCTACCAGGTTCATTTCAGTCCTAGGCACTCAAAGGGCATTAAGCCTAGAGTGTGAAAACTGAGTTTCCTTGAGAGCTGCATGGAAGCCTGATGGTGTGTGAAGTTAGTGAGCCAAATGGGGGTGTTCTCCCAGAAGAACCACTCGGCTGATTCTTCTTCAATATGCGCTTCACCAACATGCAGTGTTTCCTTGATTGAATTAGCTCTCACACCAATATTTGCGCCAAGAGCCTTTGTATTGAGGGCTATCTGAAAATGGCTGTGGCGCTGAAGTTGTCTGTGAATGTGGAGTTGGTGGCATGTGAAACCCGCATGTGGAGCATTGGTTTGTGTGGGATGCTCTACCAGGTTCATTTCAGTCCTAGGCACTCAAAGGGCATTAAGCCTAGAGTGTGAAAACTGAGTTTCCTTGAGAGCTGCTTGGAAGCCTGATGGTGTGTGAAGTTAGTGAGCCAAATGGAGTTGTTCGCCCACAAGAACCACTGGGCTGATTCTTCTTCAATATGCGCTTCACCAACATGCAGTGTTTCCTTGATTGAATTAGCTCTCACACCAATATTTGGGCCTAGAGCCTTTGCATTGAGGGCTATCTGAAAATGGCTGTGGCGCTGATGTTGTCTGTGAATGTGGAGTTGGTGGCATGTGAAACCCGCATGTGGAGCATTGGTTTGTGTGGGATGCTCTACCAGGTTCATTTCAGTCCTAGGCACTCAAAGGGCATTAAGCCTAGAGTGTGAAAACTGAGTTTCCTTGAGAGCTGCATGGAAGCCTGATGGTGTGTGAAGTTAGTGAGCCAAATGGGGGTGTTCCCTCACACAAGAACCACTCGGCTGATTCTTCTTCAATATGCGCTTCACCAACATGCAGTGTTTCCTTGATTGAATTAGCTCTCACACCAATATTTGCGCCTAGAGCCTTTGTATTGAGGGCTATCTGAAAATGGCTGTGGCGCTGAAGTTGTCTGTGAATGTGGAGTTGGTGGCATGTGAAACCCGCATGTGGAGCATTGGTTTGTGTGGGATGCTCTACCAGGTTCATTTCAGTCCTAGGCACTCAAAGGGCATTAAGCCTAGAGTGTGAAAACTGAGTTTCCTTGAGAGCTGCTTGGAAGCCTGATGGTGTGTGAAGTTAGGGAGCCAAATGGAGGTGTTCTCTCACAAGAACCACTCTTCTGATTCTTCTTCAATATGCGCTTCACCAACATGCAGTGTTTCCTTGATTGAATTAGCTCTCACACCAATATTTGCGCCTAGAGCCTTTGTATTGAGGGCTATCTGAAAATGGCTTTGGCGCTGAAGTTGTCTGTGAATGTGGAATTGGTGGCATGTGAAACCCGCATGTGGAGCATTGGTTTGTGTGATAAGCTCACCAAGCTTCATTTCAGTCGTAGGCACTCAAAGGGCATTAAGCCTAGAGTGTGAAAACTGAGTTTCCTTGAGAGCTGCTTGGAAGCCTGATGGTGTGTGAAGTTAGTGAGCCAAATGGAGTTGTTCTCCCACAAGAACCACTCGGCTGATTCTTCTTCAATATGCGCTTCACCAACATGCAGTGTTTCCTTGATTGAATTAGCTCTCACACCAATATTTGGGCCTAGAGCCTTTGCATTGAGGGCTATCTGAAAATGGCTGTGTCGCTGAAGTTGTCTGTGAATGTGGACTTGGTGGCATGTGAAACCCGCATGTGGAGCATTGGTTTGTGTTGGATGCTCTACCAGGTTCATTTCAGTCCTAGGCACTCAAAGGGCATTAAGCCTAGAGTGTGAAAACTGAGTTTCCTTGAGAGCTGCTTGGAAGCCTGACGGTGTGTGAAGTTGGTGAGCCAAATGGAGTTGTTCTCCCACAAGAACCACTCGGCAGATTCTTCTTCAATATGCGCTTCACCAACATGCAGTGTTTCCTTGATTGAATTAGCTCTCACACCAATATTTGCGCCCAGAGCCTTTGCATTGAGGGCTATCTGAAAATGGCTTTGGCGTTGAAGTTGTCTGTGAATGTGGAGTTGGTGGCATGTGAAACCCGCATGTGGAGCATTCGTTTGTGTGGGATGCTCTACCAGGTTCATTCCTACATAATGCACTCAAAGGGCATTAAGCCTAGAGTGTGAAAACTGAGTTTCCTTGAGAGCTGCATGGAAGCCTGATGGTGTGTGAAGTTAGTGAGCCAAATGGAGTTGTTCTCCCACAAGAACCACTCGGCTGATTCTTCTTCAATATGCGCTTCACCAACATGCAGTGTTTCCTTGATTGAATTAGCTCTCACACCAATATTTGCGCCTAGAGCCTTTGTATTGAGGGCTATCTGAAAATGGCTGTGGCGCTGAAGTTGTCTGTGAATGTGGAGTTGGTGGCATGTGAAACCCGCATGTGGAGCATTGGTTTGTGTGGGATGCTCTACCAGGTTCATTTCAGTCCTAGGCACTCAAAGGGCATTAAGCCTAGAGTGTGAAAACTGAGTTTCCTTGAGAGTTGCATGGAAGCCTGATGGTGTGTGAAGTTAGTGAGCCAAATGGAGGTGTTCTCTCACACAAGAACCACTCGGCTGATTCTTCTTCAATATGCGCTTCACCAACATGCAGTGTTTCCTTGATTGAATTAGCTCTCACACCAATATTTGCACCTAGAGCCTTTGTATTGAGGGCTATCTGAAAATGGCTGTGGCGCTGAAGTTGTCTGTGAATGTGGAGTTGGTGGCATGTGAAACCCGCATGTGGAGCATTGGTTTGTGTTGGATGCTCTACCAGGTTCATTTCAGTCCTAGGCACTCAAAGGGCATTAAGCCTAGAGTGTGAAAACTGAGTTTCCTTGAGAGCTGCTTGGAAGCCTGATGGTGTGTGAAGTTAGTGAGCCAAATGGAGTTGTTCTCCCACAAGAACCACTCGGCTGATTCTTCTTCAATATGCCCTTCACCAACATGCAGTGTTTCCTTGATTGAATTAGCTCTCACACCAATATTTGCGCCTAGAGCCTTTGCATTGAGGGCTGTCTGAAAATGGCTTTGGCGCTGAAGTTGTCTGTGAATGTGGAGTTGGTGGCATGTGAAACCCGCATGTGGAGCATTCGTTTGTGTAGGATGCTCTACCAGGTTCATTCCTAGATAATGCACTCAAAGGGCATTAAGCCTAGAGTGTGAAAACTGAGTTTCCTTGAGAGCTGCATGGAAGCCTGATGGTGTGTGAAGTTAGTGAGCCAAAATGGAGTTGTTCTCCCACAAGAACCACTCGGCTGATTCTTCTTCAATATGCGCTTCACCAACATGCAGTGTTTCCTTGATTGAATTAGCTCTCACACCAATATTTGCGCCTAGAGCCTTTGCATTGAGGGCTATCTGAAAATGGCTTTGGCGCTGAAGTTGTCTGTGAATGTGGAGTTGGTGGCATGTGAAACCCGCATGTGGAGCATTGGTTTGTGTGGGATGCTCTACCAGGTTCATTCCTACATAATGCACTCAAAGGGCATTAAGCCTAGAGTGTGAAAACTGAGTTTCCTTGAGAGCTGCATGGAAGCCTGATGGTGTGTGAAGTTAGGGAGCCAAATGGAGGTGTTCTCCCACAAGAACCACTCGGCTGATTCTTCTTCAATATGCGCTTCACCAACATGCAGTGTTTCCTTGATTGAATTAGCTCTCACACCAATATTTGCGCCTAGAGTCTTTGCATTGAGGGCTATCTGAAAATGGCTTTGGCGCTGAAGTTGTCTGTGAATGTGGAGTTGGTGGCATGTGAAACCCGCATGTGGAGCATTCGTTTGTGTGGGATGCTCTACCAGGTTCATTCCTACATAATGCACTCAAAGGGCATTAAGCCTAGAGTGTGAAAACTCAGTTTCCTTGAGAGCTGCATGGAAGCCTGATGGTGTGTGAAGTTAGTGAGCCAAATAGAGTTGTTCTCCCACAAGAACCACTCGGCTGATTCTTCTTCAATATGCGCTTCACCAACATGCAGTGTTTCCTTGATTGAATTAGCTCTCACACCAATATTTGCGCCTAGAGCCTTTGCATTGAGGGCTATCTGAAAATGGCTTTGGCGCTGAAGTTGTCTGTGAATGTGGAGTTGGTGGCATGTGAAACCCGCATGTGGAGCATTGGTTTGTGTGGGATGCTCTACCAGGTTCATTCCTAGATAATGCACTCAAAGGGCATTAAGCATAGAGTGTGAAAACTGAGTTTCCTTGAGAGCTGCTTGGAAGCCTGATGGTGTGTGAAGTTAGTGAGCCAAATGGAGGTGTTCTCTCACACAAGAACCACTCGGCTGATTCTTCTTCAATATGCGCTTCACCAACATGCAGTGTTTCCTTGATTGAATTAGCTCTCACACCAATATTTGCGCCTAGAGCCTTTGTATTGAGGGCTATCTGAAAATGGCTGTGGCGCTGAAGTTGTCTGTGAATGTGGAGTTGGTGGCATGTGAAACCCGCATGTGGAGCATTGGTTTGTGTGGGATGCTCTACCAGGTTCATTTCAGTCCTAGGCACTCAAAGGGCATTAAGCCTAGAGTGTGAAAACTGAGTTTCCTTGAGAGCTGCTTGGAAGCCTGATGGTGTGTGAAGTTAGGGAGCCAAATGGAGTTGTTCTCCCACAAGAACCACTCGGCTGATTCTTCTTCAATATGCGCTTCACCAACATGCAGTGTTTCCTTGATTGAATTAGCTCTCACACCAATATTTGGGCCTAGAGCCTTTGCATTGAGGGCTGTCTGAAAATGGCTTTGGCGCTGAAGTTGTCTGTGAATGTGGAGTTGGTGGCATGTGAAACCCGCATGTGGAGCATTGGTTTGTGTGGGATGCTCTACCAGGTTCATTCCTAGATAATGCACTGAAAGGGCATTAAGCCTAGAGTGTGAAAACTGAGTTTCCTTGAGAGCTGCTTGGAAGCCTGATGGTGTGTGAAGTTAGTGAGCCAAATGGAGTTGTTCTCCCACAAGAACCACTCGGCTGATTCTTCTTCAATATGCGCTTCACCAACATGCAGTGTTTCCTTGATTGAATTAGCTCTCACACCAATATTTTCGCCTAGAGCCTTTGCATTGAGGGCTATCTGAAAATGGCTTTGGCGCTGAAGTTGTCTGTGAATGTGGAGTTGGTGGCATGTGAAACCCGCATGTGGAGCATTGGTTTGTGTGGGATGCTTTACCAGGTTCATTCCTAGATAATGCACTCAAAGGGCATTAAGCCTAGAGTGTGAAAACTGAGTTTCCTTGAGAGCTGCTTGGAAGCCTGATGGTGTGTGAAGTTAGGGAGCCAAATGGAGTTGTTCTCCCACAAGAACCACTCGGCTGATTCTTCTTCAATATGCGCTTCACCAACATGCAGTGTTTCCTTGATTGAATTAGCTCTCACACCAATATTTGCGCCTAGAGCCTTTGCATTGAGAGCTATCTGAAAATGGCTTTGGCGCTGAAGTTGTCTGTGAATGTGGAGTTGGTGGCATGTGAAACCCGCATGTGGAGCATTGGTTTGTGTGGGATGCTCTACCAGGTTCATTTCAGTCCTAGGCACTCAAAGGGCATTAAGCCTAGAGTGTGAAAACTGAGTTTCCTTGAGAGCTGCTTGGAAGCCTGATGGTGTGTGAAGTTAGTGAGCCAAATGGAGTTGTTCTCCCACAAGAACCACTCGGCTGATTCTTCTTCAATATGCCCTTCACCAACATGCAGTGTTTCCTTGATTGAATTAGCTCTCACACCAATATTTGCGCCTAGAGCCTTTGCATTGAGGGCTATCTGAAAATGGCTTTGGCGCTGAAGTTGTCTGTGAATGTGGAGTTGGTGGCATGTGAAACCCGCATGTGGAGCATTCATTTGTGTAGGATGCTCTACCAGGTTCATTCCTACATAATGCACTCAAAGGGCATTAAGCCTAGAGTGTGAAAACTGAGTTTCCTTCAGAGCTGCATGGAAGCCTGATGGTGTGTGAAGTTAGTGAGCCAAATGGAGTTGTTCTCCCACAAGAACCACTCGGCTGATTCTTCTTCAATATGCGCTTCACCAACATGCAGTGTTTCCTTGATTAAATTAGCTCTCACACCAATATTTGGGCCTAGAGCCTTTGCATTGAGGGCTATCTGAAAATGGCTTTGGCGCTGAAGTTGTCTGTGAATGTGGAGTTGGTGGCATGTGAAACCCGCATGTGGAGCATTGGTTTGTGTGGGATGCTCTACCAGGTTCATTCCTAGATAATGCACTCAAAGGGCATTAAGCATAGAGTGTGAAAACTGAGTTTCCTTGAGAGCTGCTTGGAAGCCTGATGGTGTGTGAAGTTAGTGAGCCAAATTAAGGTGTTCTCTCCCACAAGAACCACTCGGCTGATTCTTCTTCAATATGCGCTTCACCAACATGCAGTGTTTCCTTGATTGAATTAGCTCTCACACCAATATTTGCGCCTAGAGCCTTTGTATTGAGGGCTATCTGAAAATGGCTGTGGCGCTGAAGTTGTCTGTGAATGTGGAGTTGGTGGCATGTGAAACCCGCATGTGGAGCATTGGTTTGTGTGGGATGCTCTACCAGGTTCATTTCAGTCCTAGGCACTCAAAGGGCATTAAGCCTAGAGTGTGAAAACTGAGTTTCCTTGAGAGCTGCTTGGAAGCCTGATGGTGTGTGAAGTTAGTGAGCCAAATGGAGTTGTTCTCCCACAAGAACCACTCGGCTGATTCTTCTTCAATATGCGCTTCACCAACATGCAGTGTTTCCTTGATTGAATTAGCTCTCACACCAATATTTGCATCTAGAGCCGTTGCATTGAGGGCTGTCTGAAAATGGCTTTGGCGCTGAAGTTGTCTGTGAATGTGGAGTTGGTGGCATGTGAAACCCGCATGTGGAGCATTGGTTTGTGTGGGATGCTCTACCAGGTGCATTTCATTCCTAGATAGTGCACTCAAAGGGCATTAAGCCTAGAGTGTGAAAACTGAGTTTCCTTGAGAGCTGCTTGGAAGCCTGATGGTGTGTGAAGTTAGTGAGCCAAATGGAGTTGTTCGCCCACAAGAACCACTCGGCTGATTCTTCTTCAATATGCGCTTCACCAACATGCAGTGTTTCCTTGATTGAATAAGCTCTCACACCAATATTTGCGCCTAGAGCCTTTGCATTGAGAGCTATCTGAAAATGGCTGTGGCGCTGAAGTTGTCTGTGAATGTGGAGTTGGTGGCATGTGAAACCCGCATGTGGAGCATTGGTTTGTGTTGGATGCTCTACCAGGTTCATTCCTACATAATGCACTCAAAGGGCATTAAGCCTAGAGTGTGAAAACTGAGTTTCCTTGAGAGCTGCATGGTAGCCTGATGGTGTGTGAAGTTAGGGAGCCAAATGGAGGTGTTCTCTCACAAGAACCACTCGGCTGATTCTTCTTCAATATGCGCTTCACCAACATGCAGTGTTTCCTTGATTCAATTAGCTCTCACACCAATATTTGGGCCTAGAGCCTTTGCATTGAGGGCTATCTGAAAATGGCTTTGGCGCTGAAGTTGTCTGTGAATGTGGAGTTGGTGGCATGTGAAACCCGCATGTGGAGCATTGGTTTGTGTGGGATGCTCTACCAGGTTCATTCCTACATAATGCACTCAAAGGGCATTAAGCCTAGAGTGTGAAAACTGAGTTTCCTTGAGAGCTGCATGGAAGCCTGATGGTGTGTGAAGTTAGTGAGCCAAATGGAGTTGTTCTCCCACAAGAACCACTCGGCTGATTCTTCTTCAATATGCGCTTCACCAACATGCAGTGTTTCCTTGATTGAATTAGCTCTCACACCAATATTTGCGCCTAGAGCCTTTGCATTGAGGGCTATCTGAAAATGGCTTTGGCGCTGAAGTTGTCTGTGAATGTGGAGTTGGTGGCATGTGAAACCCGCATGTGGAGCATTCGTTTGTGTGGGATGCTCTACCAGGTTCATTCCTACATAATGCACTCAAAGGGCATTAAGCCTAGAGGGTGAAAACTGAGTTTCCTTGAGAGCTGCTTGGAAGCCTGATGGTGTGTGAAGTTAGTGAGCCAAATGGAGTTGTTCTCCCACAAGAACCACTCGGCTGATTCTTCTTCAATATGCGCTTCACCAACATGCAGTGTTTCCTTGATTGAATTAGCTCTCACACCAATATTTTCGCCTAGAGCCTTTGCATTGAGGGCTATCTGAAAATGGCTTTGGCGCTGAAGTTGTCTGTGAATGTGGAGTTGGTGGCATGTGAAACCCGCATGTGGAGCATTGGTTTGTGTGGGATGCTTTACCAGGTTCATTCCTACATAATGCACTCAAAGGGCATTAAGCCTAGAGTGTGAAAACTGAGTTTCCTTGAGAGCTGCTTGGAAGCCTGATGGTGTGTGAAGTTAGTGAGCCAAATGGAGTTGTTCTCCCACAAGAACCACTCGGCTGATTCTTCTTCAATATGCGCTTCACCAACATGCAGTGTTTCCTTGATTGAATTAGCTCTCACACCAATATTTGCGCCTAGAGCCTTTGCATTGAGAGCTATCTGAAAATGGCTTTGGCGCTGAAGTTGTCTGTGAATGTGGAGTTGGTGGCATGTGAAACCCGCATGTGGAGCATTGGTTTGTGTGGGATGCTCTACCAGGTTCATTCCTACATAATGCACTCAAAGGGCATTAAGCCTAGAGTGTGAAAACTGAGTTTCCTTGAGAGCTGCATAGAAGCCTGATGGTGTGTGAAGTTAGGGAGCCAAATGGAGGTGTTCTCTCACAAGAACCACTCGGCTGATTCTTCTTCAATATGCGCTTCACCAACATGCAGTGTTTCCTTGATTGAATTAGCTCTCACACCAATATTTGCGCCTAGAGCCTTTGTATTGAGGGCTATCTGAAAATGGCTTTGGCGCTGAAGTTGTCTGTGAATGTGGAGTTGGTGGCATGTGAAACCCGCATGTGGAGCATTGGTTCGTGTGGGATGCTCTACCAGGTTCATTCCTACATAATGCACTCAAAGGGCATTAAGCCTAGAGTGTGAAAACTGAGTTTCCTTGAGAGCTGCTTGGAAGCCTGATGGTGTGTGAAGTTAGTGAGCCAAATGGAGTTGTTCTCCCACAAGAACCACTCGGCTGATTCTTCTTCAATATGCGCTTCACCAACATGCAGTGTTTCCTTGATTGAATTAGCTCTCACACAAATATTTGGGCCTAGAGCCTTTGCATTGAGGGCTATCTGAAAATGGCTTTGGCGCTGAAGTTGTCTGTGAATGTGGAGTTGGTGGCATGTGAAACCCGCATGTGGAGCATTGGTTTGTGTGATAAGCTCACCAAGCTTCATTTCAGTCCTAGGCACTCAAAGGGCATTAAGCCTAGAGTGTGAAAACTGAGTTTCCTTGAGAGCTGCTTGGAAGCCTGATGGTGTGTGAAGTTAGTGAGCCAAATGGAGTTGTTCTCCCACAAGAACCACTCGGCTGATTCTTCTTCAATATGCGCTTCACCAACATGCAGTGTTTCCTTGATTGAATTAGCTCTCACACCAATATTTGCGCCTAGAGCCTTTGCATTGAGGGCTATCTGAAAATGGCTTTGGCGCTGAAGTTGTCTGTGAATGTGGAGTTGGTGGCATGTGAAACCCGCATGTGGAGCATTGGTTTGTGTGGGATGCTCTACCAGGTTCATTTCAGTCCTAGGCACTCAAAGGGCATTAAGCCTAGAGTGTGAAAACTGAGTTTCCTTGAGAGCTGCTTGGAAGCCTGATGGTGTGTGAAGTTAGTGAGCCAAATGGAGTTGTTCGCCCACAAGAACCACTCGGCTGATTCTTCTTCAATATGCGCTTCACCAACATGCAGTGTTTCCTTGATTGAATTAGCTCTCACACCAATATTTGCGCCTAGAGCCTTTGTATTGAGGGCTATCTGAAAATGGCTGTGGCGCTGAAGTTGTCTGTGAATGTGGAGTTGGTGGCATGTGAAACCCGCATGTGGAGCATTCGTTTGTGTGGGATGCTCTACCAGGTTCATTTCAGTCCTAGGCACTCAAAGGGCATTAAGCCTAGAGTGTGAAAACTGAGTTTCCTTGAGAGCTGCTTGGAAACCTGATGGTGTGTGAAGTTAGTGAGCCAAATGGAGTTGTTCTCCCACAAGAACCACTCGGCTGATTCTTCTTCAATATGCGCTTCACCAACATGCAGTGTTTCCTTGATTGAATTAGCTCTCACACCAATATTTTCGCCTAGAGCCTTTGCATTGAGGGCTATCTAAAAATGGCTTTGGCGCTGAAGTTGTCTGTGAATGTGGAGTTGGTGGCATGTGAAACCCGCATGTGGAGCATTGGTTTGTGTGGGATGCTCTACCAGGTTCATTTCAGTCCTAGGCACTCAAAGGGCATTAAGCCTAGAGTGTGAAAACTGAGTTTCCTTGAGAGCTGCATGGAAGCCTGATGGTGTGTGAAGATAGTGAGCCAAATGGGGGTGTTCTCTCACACAAGAACCACTCGGCTGATTCTTCTTCAATATGCGCTTCACCAACATGCAGTGTTTCCTTGATTGAATTAGCTCTCACACCAATATTTGCGCCTAGAGCCTTTGTATTGAGGGCTATCTGAAAATGGCTGTGGCGCTGAAGTTGTCTGTGAATGTGGAGTTGGTGGCATGTGAAACCCGCATGTGGAGCATTGGTTTGTGTGGGATGCTCTACCAGGTTCATTTCAGTCCTAGGCACTCAAAGGGCATTAAGCCTAGAGTGTGAAAACTGAGTTTCCTTGAGAGCTGCTTGGAAGCCTGATGGTGTGTGAAGTTAGTGAGCCAAATGGAGTTGTTCGCCCACAAGAACCACTCGGCTGATTCTTCTTCAATATGCGCTTCACCAACATGCAGTGTTTCCTTGATTGAATTAGCTCTCACACCAATATTTGGGCCTAGAGCCTTTGCATTGAGGGCTATCTGAAAATGGTTTTGGCGCTGAAGTTGTCTGTGAATGTGGAGTTGGTGGCATGTGAAACCCGCATGTGGAGCATTGGTTTGTGTGGGATGCTCTACCAGGTTCATTTCAGTCCTAGGCACTCAAAGGGCATTAAGCCTAGAGTGTGAAAACTGAGTTTCCTTGAGAGCTGCATGGAAGCCTGATGGTGTGTGAAGTTAGTGAGACAAATGGGGGTGTTCTCTCACACAAGAACCACTCGGCTGATTCTTCTTCAATATGCGCTTCACCAACATGCAGTGTTTCCTTGATTGAATTAGCTCTCACACCAATATTTGCGCCTAGAGCCTTTGTATTGAGGGCTATCTGAAAATGGCTGTGGCGCTGAAGTTGTCTGTGAATGTGGAGTTGGTGGCATGTGAAACCCGCATGTGGAGCATTGGTTTGTGTGGGATGCTCTACCAGGTTCATTTCAGTCCTAGGCACTCAAAGGGCATTAAGCCTAGAGTGTGAAAACTGAGTTTCCTTGAGAGCTGCTTGGAAGCCTGATGGTGTGTGAAGTTAGTGAGCCAAATGGAGTTGTTCTCCCACAAGAACCACTCGGCTGATTCTTCTTCAATATGCCCTTCACCAACATGCAGTGTTTCCTTGATTGAATTAGCTCTCACACCAATATTTGGGCCTAGAGCCTTTGCATTGAGGGCTATCTGAAAATGGCTTTGGCGCTGAAGTTGTCTGTGAATGTGGAGTTGGTGGCATGTGAAACCCGCATGTGGAGCATTGGTTTGTGTGGGATGCTCTACCAGGTTCATTCCTACATAATGCACTCAAAGGGCATTAAGCCTAGAGGGTGAAAACTGAGTTTCCTTGAGAGCTGCTTGGAAGCCTGATGGTGTGTGAAGTTAGGGAGCCAAATGGAGGTGTTCTCTCACAAGAACCACTCTTCTGATTCTTCTTCAATATGCGCTTCACCAACATGCAGTGTTTCCTTGATTGAATTAGCTCTCACACCAATATTTGCGCCTAGAGCCTTTGTATTGAGGGCTATCTGAAAATGGCTTTGGCGCTGAAGTTGTCGGTGAATGTGGAATTGGTGGCATGTGAAACCCGCATGTGGAGCATTGGTTTGTGTGATAAGCTCACAAAGCTTCATTTCAGTCCTAGGCACTCAAAGGGCATTAAGCCTAGAGTGTGAAAACTGAGTTTCCTTGAGAGCTGCTTGGAAGCCTGATGGTGTGTGAAGTTAGTGAGCCAAATGGAGTTGTTCTCCCACAAGAACCACTCGGCTGATTCTTCTTCAATATGCGCTTCACCAACATGCAGTGTTTCCTTGATTGAATTAGCTCTCACACCAATATTTGCGCCTAGAGCCTTTGCATTGAGGGCTATCTGAAAATGGCTTTGGCGCTGAAGTTGTCTGTGAATGTGGACTTGGTGGCATGTGAAACCCGCATGTGGAGCATTGGTTTGTGTGGGATGCTCTACCAGGTTCATTTCAGTCCTAGGCACTCAAAGGGCATTAAGCCTAGAGTGTGAAAACTGAGTTTCCTTGAGAGCTGCTTGGAAGCCTGACGGTGTGTGAAGTTAGTGAGCCAAATGGAGTTGTTCTCCCACAAGAACCACTCGGCTGATTCTTCTTCAATATGCGCTTCACCAACATGCAGTGTTTCCTTGATTGAATTAGCTCTCACACCAATATTTGGGCCTAGAGCCTTTGCATTGAGGGCTATCTGAAAATGGCTTTGGCGCTGAAGTTGTCTGTGAATGTGGAGTTGGTGGCATGTGAAACCCGCATGTGGAGCATTCGTTTGTGTGGGATGCTCTACCAGGTTCATTCCTACATAATGCACTCAAAGGGCATTAAGCCTAGAGTGTGAAAACTGAGTTTCCTTGAGAGCTGCTTGGAAGCCTGATGGTGTGTGAAGTTAGTGAACCAAATGGAGTTGTTCTCCCACAAGAACCACTCGGCTGATTCTTCTTCAATATGCGCTTCACCAACATGCAGTGTTTCCTTGATTGAACTAGCTCTCACACCAATATTTGCGCCTAGAGCCTTTGCATTGAGAGCTCTCTGAAAATGGCTTTGGCGCTGAAGTTGTCTGTGAATGTGGAGTTGGTGGCATGTGAAACCCGCATGTGGAGCATTGGTTTGTGTGGGATGCTCTACCAGGATCATTCCTACATAATGCACTCAAAGGGCATTAAGCCTAGAGTGTGAAAACTGAGTTTCCTTGAGAGCTGCTTGGAAGCCTGATGGTGTGTGAAGTTAGGGAGCCAAATGGAGGTGTTCTCCCACAAGAACCACTCGGCTGATTCTTCTTCAATATGCGCTTCACCAACATGCATTGTTTCCTTGATTGAATTAGCTCTCACACCAATATTTGCGCCTAGAGCCTTTGTATTGAGGGCTATCTGAAAATGGCTTTGGCGCTGAAGTTGTCTGTGAATGTGGAGTTGGTGGCATGTGAAACCCGCATGTGGAGCATTGGTTCGTGTGGGATGCTCTACCAGGTTCATTCCTACATAATGCACTCAAAGGGCATTAAGCCTAGAGTGTGAAAACTGAGTTTCCTTGAGAGCTGCTTGGAAGCCTGATGGTGTGTGAAGTTAGTGAGCCAAATGGAGTTGTTCCCCCACAAGAACCACTCGGCTGATTCTTCTTCAATATGCGCTTCACCAACATGCAGTGTTTCCTTGATTGAATTAGCTCTCACACCAATATTTGCGCCTAGAGCCTTTGTATTGAGGGCTATCTGAAAATGGCTGTGGCGCTGAAGTTGTCTGTGAATGTGGAATTGGTGGCATGTGAAACCCGCATGTGGAGCATTGGTTTGTGTGGGATGCTCTACCAGGTTCATTTCAGTCCTAGGCACTCAAAGGGCATTAAGCCTAGAGTGTGAAAACTGAGTTTCCTTGAGAGCTGCTTGGAAGCCTGATGGTGTGTGAAGTTAGTGAGCCAAATGGAGTTGTTCTCCCACAAGAACCACTCGGCTGATTCTTCTTCAATATGCGCTTCACCAACATGCAGTGTTTCCTTGATTGAATTAGCTCTCACACCAATATTTGCGCCTAGAGCCTTTGCATTGAGGGCTATCTGAAAATGGCTTTGGCGATGAAGTTGTCTGTGAATGTGGAGTTGGTGGCATGTGAAACCCGCATGTGGAGCATTGGTTTGTGTGATAAGCTCACCAAGCTTCATTTCAGTCGTAGGCACTCAAAGGGCATTAAGCCTAGAGTGTGAAAACTGAGTTTCCTTGAGAGCTGCTTGGAAGCCTGATGGTGTGTGAAGTTAGTGAGCCAAATGGAGTTGTTCTCCCACAAGAACCACTCGGCTGATTCTTCTTCAATATGCGCTTCACCAACATGCAGTGTTTCCTTGATTGAATTAGCTCTCACACCAATATTTGGGCCTAGAGCCTTTGCATTGAGGGCTATCTGAAAATGGCTTTGGCGCTGAAGTTGTCTGTGAATGTGGAGTTGGTGGCATGTGAAACCCGCATGTGGAGCATTGGTTTGTGTGGGATGCTCTACCAGGTTCATTTCAGTCCTAGGCACTCAAAGGGCATTAAGCCTAGAGTGTGAAAACTGAGTTTCCTTGAGAGCTGCTTGGAAGCCTGACGGTGTGTGAAGTTAGTGAGCCAAATGGAGTTGTTCTCCCACAAGAACCACTCGGCAGATCTTCTTCAATATGCGCTTCACCAACATGCAGTGTTTCCTTGATTGAATTAGCTCTCACACCAATATTTGCGTCTAGAGCCTTTGCATTGAGGGCTATCTGAAAATGGCTGTGGCGCTGAATTTGTCTGTGAATGTGGAGTTGGTGGCATGTGAAACCTGCATGTGGAGCATTGGTTTGTGTGGGATGCTCTACCAGGTTCATTCCTACATAATGCACTCAAAGGGCATTAAGCCTAGAGTGTGAAAACTGAGTTTCCTTGAGAGCTGCATGGAAGCCTGATGGTGTGTGAAGTTAGTGAGCCAAATGGAGTTGTTCCCCCACAAGAACCACTCGGCTGATTCTTCTTCAATATGCGCTTCACCAACATACAGTGTTTCCTTGCTTGAATTAGCTCTCACACCAATATTTGGGCCTGGAGCCTTTGCATTGAGGGCTGTCTGATAATGGCTTTGGCGCTGAAGTTGTCTGTGAATGTGGAGTTGGTGGCATGTGAAACCCGCATGTGGAGCATTGCTTTTTGTGATAATCTCACCAAGCTTCATTTCAGTCCTAGGCACTCAAAGGGCATTAAGCCTAGAGTGTGAAAACTGAGTTTCCTTGAGAGCTGCTTGGAAGCCTGATGGTGTGTGAAGTTAGTGAGCCAAATGGAGTTGTTCTCCCACAAGAACCACTCGGCTGATTCTTCTTCAATATGCGCTTCACCAACATGCAGTGTTTCCTTGATTGAATTAGCTCTCACACCAATATTTGCACCTAGAGCCTTTGCATTGAGGGCTATCTGAAAATGGCTTTGGCGCTGAAGTTGTCTGTGAATGTGGAGTTGGTGGCATGTGAAACCCGCATGTATAGCATTCGTTTGTGTTGGATGCTGTACCAGGTTCATTCCTAGATAATGCACTCAAAGGGCATTAAGCCTAGAGTGTGAAAACTGAGTTTCCTTGAGAGCTGCATGGAAGCCTGATGGTGTGTGAAGTTAGTGAGCCAAAATGGAGTTGTTCTCCCACAAGAACCACTCGGCTGATTCTTCTTCAACATGCGCTTCACCAACATGCAGTGTTTCCTTGATTGAATTAGCTCTCACACCAATATTTTCGCCTAGAGCCTTTGCATTGAGGGCTATCTGAAAATGGCTTTGGCGCTGAAGTTGTCTGTGAATGTGGAGTTGGTGGCATGTGAAACCCGCCTGTGGAGCATTGGTTTGTGTGATAAGCTCACCAAGCTTCATTTCAGTCCTAGGCACTCAAAGGGCATTAAGCCTAGAGTGTGAAAACTGAGTTTCCTTGAGAGCTGCTTGGAAGCCTGATGGTGTGTGAAGTTAGTGAGCCAAATGGAGTTGTTCCGAAACAAGAACCACTCGGCTGATCCTTCTTCAATATGCCCTTCACCAACATGCAGTGTTTCCTTGATTGAATTAGCTCTCACACCAATATTTGCGCCTAGAGCCTTTGCATTGAGGGCTATCTGAAAATGGCTGTGGCGCTGAAGTTGTCTGTGAATGTGGAGTTGGTGGCATGTGAAACCCGCATGTGGAGCATTGGTTTGTGTGGGATGCTCTACCAGGTTCATTTCAGTCCTAGGCACTCAAAGGGCACTAAGCATAGAGTGTGAAAACTGAGTTTCCTTGAGAGCTGCTTGGAAGCCTGATGGTGTGTGAAGTTAGTGAGCCAAATGGAGTTGTTCTCCCACAAGAACCACTCGGCTGATTCTTCTTCAATATGCGCTTCACCAACATGCAGTGTTTCCTTGATTGAATTAGCTCTCACACCAATATTTGCGTCTAGAGCCTTTGCATTGAGGGCTACCTGAAAATGGCTTTGGCGCTGAAGTTGTCTGTGAATGTGGAGTTGGTGGCATGTGAAACCCGCATGTGGAGCATTGGTTTGTGTGGGATGCTCTACCAGGTTCATTCCTACATAATGCACTCAAAGGGCATTAAGCCTAGAGTGTGAAAACTGAGTTTCCTTGAGAGCTGCTTGGAAGCCTGATGGTGTGTGAAGTTAGTGAGCCAAATGTAGTTGTTCTCCCACAAGAACCACTCGGCCGATTCTTCTTCAATATGCGCTTCACCAACATGCAGTGTTTCCTTGATTGAATTAGCTCTCACACCAATATTTGCGTCTAGAGCCTTTGCATTGAGGGCTATCTGAAAATGGCTTTGGCGCTGAAGTTGTCTGTGAATGTGGAGTTGGTGGCATGTGAAACCCGCATGTGGAGCATTGGTTTGTGTGGGATGCTCTACCAGGTTCATTCCTAGATAATGCACTCAAAGGGCATTAAGCCTAGAGTGTGAAAACTGAGTTTCCTTGAGAGCTGCTTGGAAGCCTGATGGTGTGTGAAGTTAGTGAGCCAAATGGAGTTGTTCTCCCACAAGAACCACTCGGCTGATTCTTCTTCAACATGCGCTTCACCAACATGCAGTGTTTCCTTGATTGAATTAGCTCTCACACCAATATTTGCGCCTGGAGCCTTTGCATTGAGGGCTACCTGAAAACGGCTTTGGCGCTGAAGTTGTCTGTGAATGTGGAGTTGGTGGCATGTGAAACCCGCATGTGGAGCATTGGTTTGTGTGATAAGCTCACCAAGCTTCATTTTAGTCCTAGGCACTCAAAGGGCATTAAGCCTAGAGTGTGAAAACTGAGTTTCCTTGAGAGCTGCATGGAAGCCTGATGGTGTGTGAAGTTAGTGAGCCAAATGGAGTTGTTCTCCCACAAGAACCACTCGGCTGATTCTTCTTCAATATGCGCTTCACCAACATGCAGTGTTTCCTTGATTGAATTAGCTCTCACACCAATATTTGCGCCTAGAGCCTTTGTGTTGAGGGCTATCTGAAAATGGCTGTGGCGCTGAAGTTGTCTGTGAATGTGGAGTTGGTGGCATGTGAAACCCGCATGTGGAGCATTGGTTTGTGTTGGATGCTCTACCAGGTTCATTTCAGTCCTAGGCACTCAAAGGGCATTAAGCCTAGAGTGTGAAAACTGAGTTTCCTTGAGAGCTGCTTGAAAGCCTGGTGGTGTGTGAAGTTAGTGAGCCAAATGGAGTTGTTCTCCCACAAGAACCACTCGGCTGATTCTTCTTCAGTATGCGCTTCACCAACATGCAGTGTTTCCTTGATTGAATTAGCTCTCACACCAATATTTGGGCCTAGAGCCTTTGCATTGAGGGCTATCTGAAAATGGCTTTGGCGCTGAAGTTGTCTGTGAATGTGGAGTTGGTGGCATGTGAAACCCGCCTGTGGAGCATTGGTTTGTGTGGGATGCTCTACCAGGTGCATTCCTACATAATGCACTCAAAGGGCATTAAGCCTAGAGTGTGAAAACTGAGTTTCCTTGAGAGCTGCTTGGAAGCCTGATGGTGCGTGAAGTTAGTGAGCCAAATGGAGTTGTTCTCCCACAAGAACCACTCGGCTGATTCTTCTTCAATATGCGCTTCACCAACATGCAGTGTTTCCTTGATTGAATTAGCTCTCACACCAATATATGCGTCTAGAGCCTTTGCATTGAGGGCTATCTGAAAATGGCTTTGGCGCTGAAGTTGTCTGTGAATGTGGAGTTGGTGGCATGTGAAACTCGCATGTGGAGCATTGGTTTGTGTGGGATGCTCTACCAGGTTCATTCCTACATAATGCACTCAAAGGGCATTAAGCCTAGAGTGTGAAAACTGAGTTTCCTTGAGAGCTGCTTGGAAGCCTGATGGTGTGTGAAGTTAGTGAGCCAAATGGAGTTGTTCTCCCACAAGAACCACTCGGCTGATCCTTCATCAATATGCGCTTCACCAACATGCAGTGTTTCCTTGATTGAATTAGCTCTCACACCAATATATGCGTCTAGAGCCTTTGCATTGAGGGCTATCTGAAAATGGCTTTGGCGCTGAAGTTGTCTGTGAATGTGGAGTTGGTGGCATGTGAAACCCGCATGTGGAGCATTGGTTTATGTGGGATGCTGTACCAGGTTCATTCCTAGATAATGCACTCAAAGGGCATTAAGCCTAGAGTGTGAAAACTGAGTTTCCTTGAGAGCTGTATGGAAGCCTGATGGTGTGTGAAGTTAGTGAGCCAAATGGAGTTGTTCTCCCACAAGAACCACTCGGCTGATTCTTCTTCAATATGCGCTTCACCAACATGCAGTGTTTCCTTGATTGAATTAGCTCTCACACCAATATTTGGGCCTGGAGCCTTTGCATTGAGGGCTACCTGAAAACGGCTTTGGCGCTGAAGTTGTCTGTGAATGTGGAGTTGGTGGCATGTGAAACCCGCATGTGGAGCATTGGTTTGTGTGATAAGCTCTCCAAGCTTCATTTCAGTCCTAGGCACTCAAAGGGCATTAAGCCTAGAGTGTGAAAACTGAGTTTCCTTGAGAGCTGCTTGGAAGCCTGATTGTGTGTGAAGTTAGTGAGCCAAATGGAGTTGTTCTCCCACAAGAACCACTCGGCTGATCCTTCTTCAATATGCCCTTCACCAACATGCAGTGTTTCCTTGATTCAATTAGCTCTCACACCAATATTTCGGCCTAGAGCCTTTGCATTGAGGGCTATCTGAAAATGGCTTTGGCGATGAAGTTGTCTGTGAATGTGGAGTTGGTGGCATGTGAAACCCGCATGTGGAGCATTGGTTTGTGTGGGATGCTCTACCAGGTTCATTCCTAGATAATGCACTCAAAGGGCATTAAGCCTAGAGTGTGAAAACTGAGTTTCCTTCAGAGCTGCTTGGAAGCCTGATGGTGTGTGAAGTTAGTGAGCCAAATGGAGTTGTTCTCCCACAAGAACCACTCGGCTGATTCTTCTTCAATATGCGCTTCACCAACATGCAGTGTTTCCTTGATTGAATTAGCTCTCACACCAATATTTGCGCCTGGAGCCTTTGCATTGAGGGCTATCTGAAAATGGCTGTGGCGCTGAAGTTGTCTGTGAATGTGGAGTTGGTGGCATGTGAAACCCGCATGTGGAGCATTGGTTTGTGTGGGATGCTCTACCAGGTTCATTTCAGTCCCAGGCACTCAAAGGGCATTAAGCCTAGAGTGTGAAAACTGAGTTTCCTTGAGAGCTGCTTGGAAGCCTGATGGTGTGTGAAGTTAGTGAGCCAAATGGAGTTGTTCTCCCACAAGAACCACTGGGCTGATCCTTCTTCAACATGCGCTTCACCAACATGCAGTGTTTCCTTGATTGAATTAGCTCTCACACCAATATTTGGGCCTGGAGCCTTTGCATTGAGGGCTACCTGAAAACGGCTTTGGCGCTGAAGTTGTCTGTGAATGTGGAGTTGGTGGCATGTGAAACCCGCATGTGGAGCATTGGTTTGTGTGATAAGCTCACCAAGCTTCATTTCAGTCCTAGGCACTCAAAGGGCATTAAGCCTAGAATGCGAAAACTGAGTTTCCTTGAGAGCTGCTTGGAAGCCTGATGGTGTGTGAAGTTAGTGAGCCAAATGGAGTTGTTCTCCCACAAGAACCACTCGGCTGATTCTTCTTCAATATGCGCTTCACAAACATGCAGTGTTTCCTTGATTGAATTAGCTCTCACACCAATATTTGCGCCTAGAGCCTTTGCATTGAGGGCTATCTGAAAATGGCTTTGGCGCTGAAGTTGTCTGTGAATGTGGAGTTGGTGGCATGTGAAACCCGCATGTGGAGCATTGGTTTGTGTGGGATGCTCTACCAGGTTCATTCCTACATAATGCACTCAAAGGGCATTAAGCCTAGAGTGTGAAAACTGAGTTTCCTTGAGAGCTGCTTGGAAGCCTGATGGTGTGTGAAGTTAGTGAGCCAAATGGAGTTGTTCGCCCACAAGAACCACTCGGCTGATTCTTCTTCAATATGCGCTTCACCAACATGCAGTGTTTCCTTGATTGAATTAGCTCTCACACCAATATTTGCACCTAGAGCCTTTGCATTGAGGGCTATCTGAAAATGGCTTTGGCGCTGAAGTTGTCTGTGAATGTGGAGTTGGTGGCATGTGAAACCCGCATGTGGAGCATTGGTTTGTGTGGGATGCTCTACCAGGTTCATTTCAGTCCTAGGCACTCAAAGGGCATTAAGCCTAGAGTGTGAAAACTGAGTTTCCTTGAGAGCTGCTTGGAAGCCTGATGGTGTGTGAAGTTAGTGAGCCAAATGGAGTTGTTCTCCCACAAGAACCACTCGGCTGATTCTTCTTCAACATGCGCTTCACCAACATGCAGTGTTTCCTTGATTGAATTAGCTCTCACACCAATATTTGAGCCTGGAGCCTTTGCATTGAGGGCTACCTGAAAACGGCTTTGGCGCTGAAGTTGTCTGTGAATGTGGAGTTGGTGGCATGTGAAACCCGCCTGTGGAGCATTGGTTTGTGTGATAAGCTCACCAAGCTTCATTTCAGTCCTAGGCACTCAAAGGGCACTAAGCCTAGAGTGTGAAAACTGAGTTTCCTTGAGAGCTGCTTGGAAGCCTGTTGGTTTGTGAAGTTAGTGAGCCAAATGGAGTTGTTCTCCCACAAGAACCACTCGGCTGATCCTTCTTCAATATGCCCTTCACCAACATGCAGTGTTTCCTTGATTGAATTAGCTCTCACACCAATA
Source organism: Ochotona princeps (assembly GCF_030435755.1). Taxonomy (NCBI): domain Eukaryota; kingdom Metazoa; phylum Chordata; class Mammalia; order Lagomorpha; family Ochotonidae; genus Ochotona; species Ochotona princeps. Next base: position 77,782 of record NW_026698050.1, read on the forward strand.
TTTGAGCCTGGAGCCTTTGCATTGAGGGCTATCTGAAAACGGCTGTGGCGCTGAAGTTGTCTGTGAATGTGGAGTTGGTGGCATGTGAAACCCGCATGTGGAACATTCTTTTCTGTGGGATGCTCTACCAGGTTCATTCCTAGATAATGCACTCAAAGGGCATTAAGCCTAGAGTGTGAAAACTGAGTTTCCTTGAGAGCTGCTTGGAAGCCTGATGGTGTGTGAAGTTAGTGAGCCAAATGGAGTTGTTCTCCCACAAGAACCACTCGGCTGATTCTTCTTCAATATGCGCTTCACCAACATGCAGTGTTTCCTTGATTGAATTAGCTCTCACACCAATATTTGCGCCTAGAGCCTTTGCATTGAGAGCTCTCTGAAAATGGCTTTGGCGCTGAAGTTGCCTCTGAATGTGGAGTTGGTGGCATGTGAAACCCGCATGTGGAGCATTGGTTTGTGTGGGATGCTCTACCAGGTTCATTCCTAGATAATGCACTCAAAGGGCATTAAGCCTAGAGTGTGAAAACTGAGTTTCCTTGAGAGCTGCTTGGAAGCCTGATGGTGTGTGAAGTTAGTGAGCCAAATGGAGTTGTTCTCCCACAAGAACCACTCGGCTGATTCTTCTTCAATATGCGCTTCACCAACATGCAGTGTTTCCTTGATTGAATTAGCTCTCACACCAATACTTGGGCCTAGAGCCTTTGCATTGAGGGCTATCTGAAAATGGCTTTGGCGCTGAAGTTGTCTGTGAATGTGGAGTTGGTGGCATGTGAAACCCGCATGTGGAGCATTGGTTCGTGTGGGATGCTCGACCAGGTTCATTTCAGTCCTAGGCACTCAAAGGGCATTAAGCCTAGAGTGTGAAAACTGAGTTTCCTTGAGAGCTGCTTGGAAGCCTGATGGTGTGTGAAGTTAGTGAGCCAAATGGAGTTGTTCTCCCACAAGAACCACTCGGCTGATCCTTCTTTTACATGCGCTTCACCAACATGCAGTGTTTCCTTGATTGAATTAGCTCTCACACCAATATTTGGGCCTGGAGCCTTTGCATTGAGGGCTACCTGAAAACGGCTTTGGCGCTGAAGTTGTCTGTGAATGTGGAGTTGGTGGCATGTGAAACCCGCATGTGGAGCATTCGTTTGTGTGGGATGCTCTACCAGGTTCATTCCTAGATAATGCACTCAAAGGGCATTAAGCCTAGAGTGTGAAAACTGAGTTTCCTTGAGAGCTGCATGGAAGCCTGATGGTGTGTGAAGTTAGTGAGCCAAAATGGAGTTGTTCTCCCACAAGAACCACTCGGCTGATTCTTCTTCAATATGCGCTTCACCAACATGCAGTGTTTCCTTGATTGAATTAGCTCTCACACCAATATTTGCGCCTAGAGCCTTTGCATTGAGGGCTATCTGAAAATGGCTTTGGCGCTGAAGTTGTCTGTGAATGTGGAGTTGGTGGCATGTGAAACCCGCATGTGGAGCATTGGTTTGTGTGGGATGCTCTACCAGGTTCATTTCAGTCCTAGGCACTCAAAGGGCATTAAGCCTAGAGTGTGAAAACTGAGTTTCCTTGAGAGCTGCTTGGAAGCCTGATGGTGTGTGAAGTTAGTGAGCCAAATGGAGTTGTTCTCCCACAAGAACCACTCGGCTGATTCTTCTTCAATATGCGCTTCACCAACATGCAGTGTTTCCTTGATTGAATTAGCTCTCACACCAATATTTGCGCCTAGAGCCTTTGTGTTGAGGGCTATCTGAAAATGGCTGTGGCGCTGAAGTTGTCTGTGAATGTGGAGTTGGTGGCATGTGAAACCCGCATGTGGAGCATTGGTTTGTGTTGGATGCTCTACCAGGTTCATTTCAGTCCTAGGCACTCAAAGGGCATTAAGCCTAGAGTGTGAAAACTGAGTTTCCTTGAGAGCTGCTTGAAAGCCTGGTGGTGTGTGAAGTTAGTGAGCCAAATGGAGTTGTTCTCCCACAAGAACCACTCGGCTGATTCTTCTTCAGTATGCGCTTCACCAACATGCAGTGTTTCCTTGATTGAATTAGCTCTCACACCAATATTTGGGCCTAGAGCCTTTGCATTGAGGGCTATCTGAAAATGGCTTTGGCGCTGAAGTTGTCTGTGAATGTGGAGTTGGTGGCATGTGAAACCCGCATGTGGAGCATTGGTTTGTGTGGGATGCTCTACCAGGTGCATTCCTACATAATGCACTCAAAGGGCATTAAGCCTAGAGTGTGAAAACTGAGTTTCCTTGAGAGCTGCATGGAAGCCTGATGGTGTGTGAAGTTAGAGAGCCAAATGGAGTTGTTCTCCCACAAGAACCACTCGGCTGATCCTTCATCAATATGCGCTTCACCAACATGCAGTGTTTCCTTGATTGAATTAGCTCTCACACCTATATTTCGGCCTAGAGCCTTTGCATTGAGGGCTATCTGAAAATGGCTTTGGCGATGAAGTTGTCTGTGAATGTGGAGTTGGTGGCATGTGAAACCCGCATGTGGAGCGTTGGTTTATGTGGGATGCTGTACCAGGTTCATTCCTAGATAATGCACTCAAAGGGCATTAAGCCTAGAGTGTGAAAACTGAGTTTCCTTGAGAGCTGTATGGAAGCCTGATGGTGTGTGAAGTTAGTGAGCCAAATGGAGTTGTTCTCCCACAAGAACCACTCGGCTGATTCTTCTTCAATATGCGCTTCACCAACATGCAGTGTTTCCTTGATTGAATTAGCTCTCACACCAATATTTGCGCCTGGAGCCTTTGCATTGAGGGCTACCTGAAAACGGCTTTGGCGCTGAAGTTGTCTGTGAATGTGGAGTTGGTGGCATGTGAAACCCGCATGTGGAGCATTGGTTTGTGTGATAAGCTCTCCAAGCTTCATTTCAGTCCTAGGCACTCAAAGGGCATTAAGCCTAGAGTGTGAAAACTGAGTTTCCTTGAGAGCTGCTTGGAAGCCTGATTGTGTGTGAAGTTAGTGAGCCAAATGGAGTTGTTCTCCCACAAGAACCACTCGGCTGATCCTTCTTCAATATGCCCTTCACCAACATGCAGTGTTTCCTTGATTGAATTAGCTCTCACACCAATATTTCGGCCTAGAGCCTTTGCATTGAGGGCTATCTGAAAATGGCTTTGGCGATGAAGTTGTCTGTGAATGTGGAGTTGGTGGCATGTGAAACCCGCATGTGGAGCATTGGTTTGTGTGGGATGCTCTACCAGGTTCATTCCTAGATAATGCACTCAAAGGGCATTAAGCCTAGAGTGTGAAAACTGAGTTTCCTTCAGAGCTGCTTGGAAGCCTGATGGTGTGTGAAGTTAGTGAGCCAAATGGAGTTGTTCTCCCACAAGAACCACTCGGCTGATTCTTCTTCAATATGCGCTTCACCAACATGCAGTGTTTCCTTGATTGAATTAGCTCTCACACCAATATTTGCGCCTGGAGCCTTTGCATTGAGGGCTATCTGAAAATGGCTGTGTCGCTGAAGTTGTCTGTAAATGTGGAGTTGGTGGCATGTGAAACCCGCATGTGGAGCATTGGTTTGTGTGATAATCTCACCAAGCTTCATTTCAGTCCTAGGCACTCAAAGGGCATTAAGCCTAGAGTGTGAAAACTGAGTTTCCTTGAGAGCTGCTTGGAAGCCTGATGGTGTGTGAAGTTAGTGAGCCAAATGGAGTTGTTCTCCCACAAGAACCACTGGGCTGATCCTTCTTCAACATGCGCTTCACCAACATGCAGTGTTTCCTTGATTGAATTAGCTCTCACACCAATATTTGGGCCTGGAGCCTTTGCATTGAGGGCTACCTGAAAACGGCTTTGGCGCTGAAGTTGTCTGTGAATGTGGAGTTGGTGGCATGTGAAACCCGCATGTGGAGCATTGGTTTGTGTGGGATGCTCTACCAGGTTCATTCCTAGATAATGCACTCAAAGGGCATTAAGCCTAGAGTGTGAAAACTGAGTTTCCTTGAGAGCTGCATGGAAGCCTGATGGTGTGTGAAGTTAGTGAGCCAAAATGGAGTTGTTCTCCCACAAGAACCACTCGGCTGATTCTTCTTCAATATGCGCTTCACCAACATGCAGTGTTTCCTTGATTGAATTAGCTCTCACACCAATATTTGCGCCTAGAGCCTTTGCATTGAGGGCTATCTGAAAATGGCTTTGGCGCTGAAGTTGTCTGTGAATGTGGAGTTGGTGGCATGTGAAACCCGCATGTGGAGCATTGGTTTGTGTGGGATGCTCTACCAGGTTCATTTCAGTCCTAGGCACTCAAAGGGCATTAAGCCTAGAGTGTGAAAACTGAGTTTCCTTGAGAGCTGCTTGGAAGCCTGATGGTGTGTGAAGTTAGTGAGCCAAATGGAGTTGTTCTCCCACAAGAACCACTCGGCTGATTCTTCTTCAATATGCGCTTCACCAACATGCAGTGTTTCCTTGATTGAATTAGCTCTCACACCAATATTTGCGCCTAGAGCCTTTGTGTTGAGGGCTATCTGAAAATGGCTGTGGCGCTGAAGTCGTCTGTGAATGTGGAGTTGGTGGCATGTGAAACCCGCATGTGGAGCATTGGTTTGTGTTGGATGCTCTACCAGGTTCATTTCAGTCCTAGGCACTCAAAGGGCATTAAGCCTAGAGTGTGAAAACTGAGTTTCCTTGAGAGCTGCTTGAAAGCCTGGTGGTGTGTGAAGTTAGTGAGCCAAATGGAGTTGTTCTCCCACAAGAACCACTCGGCTGATTCTTCTTCAGTATGCGCTTCACCAACATGCAGTGTTTCCTTGATTGAATTAGCTCTCACACCAATATTTGGGCCTAGAGCCTTTGCATTGAGGGCTATCTGAAAATGGCTTTGGCGCTGAAGTTGTCTGTGAATGTGGAGTTGGTGGCATGTGAAACCCGCATGTGGAGCATTGGTTTGTGTGGGATGCTCTACCAGGTGCATTCCTACATAATGCACTCAAAGGGCATTAAGCCTAGAGTGTGAAAACTGAGTTTCCTTGAGAGCTGCATGGAAGCCTGATGGTGTGTGAAGTTAGTGAGCCAAATGGAGTTGTTCTCCCACAAGAACCACTCGGCTGATCCTTCATCAATATGCGCTTCACCAACATGCAGTGTTTCCTTGATTGAATTAGCTCTCACACCTATATTTCGGCCTAGAGCCTTTGCATTGAGGGCTATCTGAAAATGGCTTTGGCGATGAAGTTGTCTGTGAATGTGGAGTTGGTGGCATGTGAAACCCGCATGTGGAGCATTGGTTTATGTGGGATGCTGTACCAGGTTCAATCCTAGATAATGCACTCAAAGGGCATTAAGCCTAGAGTGTGAAAACTGAGTTTCCTTGAGAGCTGTATGGAAGCCTGATGGTGTGTGAAGTTAGTGAGCCAAATGGAGTTGTTCTCCCACAAGAACCACTCGGCTGATTCTTCTTCAATATGCGCTTCACCAACATGCAGTGTTTCCTTGATTGAATTAGCTCTCACACCAATATTTGGGCCTGGAGCCTTTGCATTGAGGGCTACCTGAAAACGGCTTTGGCGCTGAAGTTGTCTGTGAATGTGGAGTTGGTGGCATGTGAAACCCGCATGTGGAGCATTGGTTTGTGTGATAAGCTCTCCAAGCTTCATTTCAGTCCTAGGCACTCAAAGGGCATTAAGCCTAGAGTGTGAAAACTGAGTTTCCTTGAGAGCTGCTTGGAAGCCTGATTGTGTGTGAAGTTAGTGAGCCAAATGGAGTTGTTCTCCCACAAGAACCACTCGGCTGATCCTTCTTCAATATGCCCTTCACCAACATGCAGTGTTTCCTTGATTGAATTAGCTCTCACACCAATATTTCGGCCTAGAGCCTTTGCATTGAGGGCTATCTGAAAATGGCTTTGGCGATGAAGTTGTCTGTGAATGTGGAGTTGGTGGCATGTGAAACCCGCATGTGGAGCATTGGTTTGTGTGGGATGCTCTACCAGGTTCATTTCAGTCCTAGGCACTCAAAGGGCATTAAGCCTAGAGTGTGAAAACTGAGTTTCCTTGAGAGCTGCTTGGAAGCCTGATGGTGTGTGAAGTTAGTGAGCCAAATGGAGTTGTTCTCCCACAAGAACCACTCGGCTGATTCTTCTTCAACATGCGCTTCACCAACATGCAGTGTTTCCTTGATTGAATTAGCTCTCACACCAATATTTGAGCCTGGAGCCTTTGCATTGAGGGCTACCTGAAAACGGCTTTGGCGCTGAAGTTGTCTGTGAATGTGGAGTTGGTGGCATGTGAAACCCGCCTGTGGAGCATTGGTTTGTGTGATAAGCTCACCAAGCTTCATTTCAGTCCTAGGCACTCAAAGGGCACTAAGCCTAGAGTGTGAAAACTGAGTTTCCTTGAGAGCTGCTTGGAAGCCTGTTGGTTTGTGAAGTTAGTGAGCCAAATGGAGTTGTTCTCCCACAAGAACCACTCGGCTGATCCTTCTTCAATATGCCCTTCACCAACATGCAGTGTTTCCTTGATTGAATTAGCTCTCACACCAATATTTGAGCCTGGAGCCTTTGCATTGAGGGCTATCTGAAAACGGCTGTGGCGCTGAAGTTGTCTGTGAATGTGGAGTTGGTGGCATGTGAAACCCGCATGTGGAACATTCTTTTCTGTGGGATGCTCTACCAGGTTCATTCCTAGATAATGCACTCAAAGGGCATTAAGCCTAGAGTGTGAAAACTGAGTTTCCTTGAGAGCTGCTTGGAAGCCTGATGGTGTGTGAAGTTAGTGAGCCAAATGGAGTTGTTCTCCCACAAGAACCACTCGGCTGATTCTTCTTCAATATGCGCTTCACCAACATGCAGTGTTTCCTTGATTGAATTAGCTCTCACACCAATATTTGCGCCTAGAGCCTTTGCATTGAGAGCTCTCTGAAAATGGCTTTGGCGCTGAAGTTGCCTCTGAATGTGGAGTTGGTGGCATGTGAAACCCGCATGTGGAGCATTGGTTTGTGTGGGATGCTCTACCAGGTTCATTCCTAGATAATGCACTCAAAGGGCATTAAGCCTAGAGTGTGAAAACTGAGTTTCCTTGAGAGCTGCTTGGAAGCCTGATGGTGTGTGAAGTTAGTGAGCCAAATGGAGTTGTTCTCCCACAAGAACCACTCGGCTGATTCTTCTTCAATATGCGCTTCACCAACATGCAGTGTTTCCTTGATTGAATTAGCTCTCACACCAATACTTGGGCCTAGAGCCTTTGCATTGAGGGCTATCTGAAAATGGCTTTGGCGCTGAAGTTGTCTGTGAATGTGGAGTTGGTGGCATGTGAAACCCGCATGTGGAGCATTGGTTCGTGTGGGATGCTCGACCAGGTTCATTTCAGTCCTAGGCACTCAAAGGGCATTAAGCCTAGAGTGTGAAAACTGAGTTTCCTTCAGAGCTGCTTGGAAGCCTGATGGTGTGTGAAGTTAGTGAGCCAAATGGAGTTGTTCTCCCACAAGAACCACTCGGCTGATCCTTCTTTTACATGCGCTTCACCAACATGCAGTGTTTCCTTGATTGAATTAGCTCTCACACCAATATTTGGGCCTGGAGCCTTTGCATTGAGGGCTACCTGAAAACGGCTTTGGCGCTGAAGTTGTCTGTGAATGTGGAGTTGGTGGCATGTGAAACCCGCATGTGGAGCATTCGTTTGTGTGGGATGCTCTACCAGGTTCATTCCTAGATAATGCACTCAAAGGGCATTAAGCCTAGAGTGTGAAAACTGAGTTTCCTTGAGAGCTGCATGGAAGCCTGATGGTGTGTGAAGTTAGTGAGCCAAAATGGAGTTGTTCTCCCACAAGAACCACTCGGCTGATTCTTCTTCAATATGCGCTTCACCAACATGCAGTGTTTCCTTGATTGAATTAGCTCTCACACCAATATTTGCGCCTAGAGCCTTTGCATTGAGGGCTATCTGAAAATGGCTTTGGCGCTGAAGTTGTCTGTGAATGTGGAGTTGGTGGCATGTGAAACCCGCATGTGGAGCATTGGTTTGTGTGGGATGCTCTACCAGGTTCATTTCAGTCCTAGGCACTCAAAGGGCATTAAGCCTAGAGTGTGAAAACTGAGTTTCCTTGAGAGCTGCTTGGAAGCTTGATGGTGTGTGAAGTTAGTGAGCCAAATGGAGTTGTTCTCCCACAAGAACCACTCGGCTGATTCTTCTTCAACATGCGCTTCACCAACATGCAGTGTTTCCTTTATTGAATTAGCTCTCACACCAATATTTGAGCCTAGAGCCTTTGCATTGAGGGCTACCAGAAAACGGCTTTGGCGCTGAAGTTGTCTGTGAATGTGGAGTTGCTGGCATGTGAAACCCGCCTGTGGAGCATTGGTTTGTGTGATAAGCTCACCAAGCTGCATTTCAGTCCTAGGCACTCAAAGGGCACTAAGCCTAGAGTGTGAAAACTGAGTTTCCTTGAGAGCTGCTTGGAAGCCTGTTGGTTTGTGAAGTTAGTGAGCCAAATGGAGTTGTTCTCCCACAAGAACCACTCGGCTGATCCTTCTTCAATATGCCCTTCACCAACATGCAGTGTTTCCTTGATTGAATTAGCTCTCACACCAATATTTGGGCCTAGAGCCTTTGCATTGAGGGCTATCTGAAAATGGCTGTGGCGCTGAAGTTGCCTGTGAATGTGGAGTTGGTGGCATGTGAAACTCGCATGTGCAACATTCTTTTCTGTGGGATGCTCTACCAGGTTCATTCCTAGATAATGCACTCAAAGGGCATTAAGCCTAGAGTGTGAAAACTGAGTTTCCTTGAGAGCTGCTTGGAAGCCTGATGGTGTGTGAAGTTAGTGAGCCAAATGGAGTTGTTCTCCCACAAGAACTACTTGGCTGATTCTTCTTCAATATGCGCTTCACCAACATGCAGTGTTTCCTTGATTGAATTAGCTCTCACACCAATATTTGCGCCTAGAGCCTTTGCATTGAGAGCTATCTGAAAATGGCTTTGGCGCTGAAGTTGTCTGTGAATGTGGAGTTGGTGGCATGTGAAACCCGCATGTGGAGCATTGGTTTGTGTGATAAGCTCACCAAGCTTCATTTCAGTCCTAGGCACTCAAAGGGCATTAAGCCTAGAATGCGAAAACTGAGTTTCCTTGAGAGCTGCTTGGAAGCCTGATGGTGTGTGAAGTTAGTGAGCCAAATGGAGTTGTTCTCCCACAAGAACCACTCGGCTGATTCTTCTTCAATATGCGCTTCACAAACATGCAGTGTTTCCTTGATTGAATTAGCTCTCACACCAATATTTGCGCCTAGAGCCTTTGTATTGAGGGCTATCTGAAAATGGCTTTGGCGCTGAAGTTGTCTGTGAATGTGGAGTTGGTGGCATGTGAAACCCGCATGTGGAGCATTGGTTTGTGTGGGATGCTCTACCAGGTTCATTCCTAGATAATGCACTCAAAGGGCATTAAGCCTAGAGTGTGAAAACTGAGTTTCCTTGAGAGCTGCTTGGAAGCCTGATGGTGTGTGAAGTTAGTGAGCCAAATGGAGTTGTTCTCCCACAAGAACCACTCGGCTGATTCTTCTTCAATATGCGCTTCACCAACATGCAGTGTTTCCTTGATTGAATTAGCTCTCACACCAATATTTGCGCCTAGAGCCTTTGCATTGAGGGCTATCTGAAAATGGCTTTGGCGCTGAAGTTGTCTGTGAATGTGGAGTTGGTGGCATGTGAAACCCGCATGTGGAGCATTGGTTTGTGTGGGATGCTCTACCAGGTTCATTCCTACATAATGCACTCAAAGGGCATTAAGCCTAGAGTGTGAAAACTGAGTTTCCTTGAGAGCTGCTTGGAAGCCTGATGGTGTGTGAAGTTAGTGAGCCAAATGGAGTTGTTCTCCCACAAGAACCACTCGGCTGATTCTTCTTCAATATGCGCTTCACCAACATGCAGTGTTTCCTTGATTGAATTAGCTCTCACACCAATATTTGCACCTAGAGCCTTTGCATTGAGGGCTATCTGAAAATGGCTTTGGCGCTGAAGTTGTCTGTGAATGTGGAGTTGGTGGCATGTGAAACCCGCATGTGGAGCATTGGTTCGTGTGGGATGCTCGACCAGGTTCATTTCAGTCCTAGGCACTCAAAGGGCATTAAGCCTAGAGTGTGAAAACTGAGTTTCCTTCAGAGCTGCTTGGAACCCTGATGGTGTGTGAAGTTAGTGAGCCAAATGGAGTTGTTCTCCCACAAGAACCACTCGGCTGATCCTTCTTTTACATGCGCTTCACCAACATGCAGTGTTTCCTTGATTGAATTAGCTCTCACACCAATATTTGGGCCTGGAGCCTTTGCATTGAGGGCTACCTGAAAACGGCTTTGGCGCTGAAGTTGTCTGTGAATGTGGAGTTGGTGGCATGTGAAAACCGCATGTGGAGCATTCGTTTGTGTGGGATGCTCTACCAGGTTCATTCCTAGATAATGCACTCAAAGGGCATTAAGCCTAGAGTGTGAAAACTGAGTTTCCTTGAGAGCTGCATGGAAGCCTGATGGTGTGTGAAGTTAGTGAGCCAAAATGGAGTTGTTCTCCCACAAGAACCACTCGGCTGATTCTTCTTCAATATGCGCTTCACCAACATGCAGTGTTTCCTTGATTGAATTAGCTCTCACACCAATATTTGCGCCTAGAGCCTTTGCATTGAGGGCTATCTGAAAATGGCTTTGGCGCTGAAGTTGTCTGTGAATGTGGAGTTGGTGGCATGTGAAACCCGCATGTGGAGCATTGGTTTGTGTGGGATGCTCTATCAGGTTCATTTTAGTCCTAGGCACTCAAAGGGCATTAAGCCTAGAGTGTGAAAACTGAGTTTCCTTGAGAGCTGCTTGGAAGCCTGATGGTGTGTGAAGTTAGTGAGCCAAATGGAGTTGTTCTCCCACAAGAACCACTCGGCTGATTCTTCTTCAACATGCGCTTCACCAACATGCAGTGTTTCCTTTATTGAATTAGCTCTCACACCAATATTTGAGCCTGGAGCCTTTGCATTGAGGGCTACCTGAAAACGGCTTTGGCGCTGAAGTTGTCTGTGAATGTGGAGTTGGTGGCATGTGAAACCCGCATGTGGAGCATTGGTTTGTGTGATAAGCTCACCAAGCTTCATTTCAGTCCTAGGCACTCAAAGGGCACTAAGCATAGAGTGTGAAAACTGAGTTTCCTTGAGAGCTGCTTGGAAGCCTGTTGGTTTGTGAAGTTAGTGAGCCAAATGGAGTTGTTCTCCCACAAGAACCACTCGGCTGATCCTTCTTCAATATGCCCTTCACCAACATGCAGTGTTTCCTTGATTGAATTAGCTCTCACACCAATATTTGGGCCTAGAGCCTTTGCATTGAGGGCTACCTGAAAACGGCTTTGGCGCTGAAGTTGTCTGTGAATGTGGAGTTGGTGGCATGTGAAAACCGCATGTGGAGCATTCGTTTGTGTGGGATGCTCTACCAGGTTCATTCCTAGATAATGCACTCAAAGGGCATTAAGCCTAGAGTGTGAAAACTGAGTTTCCTTGAGAGCTGCATGGAAGCCTGATGGTGTGTGAAGTTAGTGAGCCAAAATGGAGTTGTTCTCCCACAAGAACCACTCGGCTGATTCTTCTTCAATATGCGCTTCACCAACATGCAGTGTTTCCTTGATTGAATTAGCTCTCACACCAATATTTGCGCCTAGAGCCTTTGCATTGAGGGCTATCTGAAAATGGCTTTGGCGCTGAAGTTGTCTGTGAATGTGGAGTTGGTGGCATGTGAAACCCGCATGTGGAGCATTGGTTTGTGTGGGATGCTCTACCAGGTTCATTTTAGTCCTAGGCACTCAAAGGGCATTAAGCCTAGAGTGTGAAAACTGAGTTTCCTTGAGAGCTGCTTGGAAGCCTGATGGTGTGTGAAGTTAGTGAGCCAAATGGAGTTGTTCTCCCACAAGAACCACTCGGCTGATTCTTCTTCAATATGCGCTTCACCAACATGCAGTGTTTCCTTGATTGAATTAGCTCTCACACCAATATTTGCGCCTGGATCCTTTGTATTGAGGGCTATCTGAAAATGGCTGTGTCGCTGAAGTTGTCTGTGAATGTGGAGTTGGTGGCATGTGAAAACCGCATGTGGAGCATTGGTTTGTGTGATAAGCTCACCAAGCTTCATTTCAGTCCTAGGCACTCAAAGAACATTAAGCCTAGAGTGTGAAAACTGAGTTTCCTTGAGAGCTGCTTGGAAGCCTGATGGTGTGTGAAGTTAGTGAGCCAAATGGAGTTGTTCTCCCACAAGAACCACTCGGCTGATTCTTCTTCAATATGCCCTTCACCAACATGCAGTGTTTCCTTGATTGAATTAGCTCTCACACCAATACTTGGGCCTAGAGCCTTTGCATTGAGGGCTATCTGAAAATGGCTTTGGCGCTGAAGTTGTCTGTGAATGTGGAGTTGGTGGCATGTGAAACCCGCATGTGGAGCATTGGTTCGTGTGGGATGCTCGACCAGGTTCATTTCAGTCCTAGGCACTCAAAGGGCATTAAGCCTAGAGTGTGAAAACTGAGTTTCCTTGAGAGCTGCTTGGAACCCTGATGGTGTGTGAAGTTAGTGAGCCAAATGGAGTTGTTCTCCCACAAGAACCACTCGGCTGATTCTTCTTCAATATGCGCTTCACCAACATGCAGTGTTTCCTTGATTGAATTAGCTCTCACACCAATATTTGCACCTAGAGCCTTTGCATTGAGGGCTATCTGAAAATGGCTTTGGCGCTGAAGTTGTCTGTGAATGTGGAGTTGGTGGCATGTGAAACCCGCATGTGGAGCATTGGTTCGTGTGGGATGCTCGACCAGGTTCATTTCAGTCCTAGGCACTCTAAGGGCATTAAGCCTAGAGTGTGAAAACTGAGTTTCCTTGAGAGCTGCTTGGAAGCCTGATGGTGTGTGAAGTTAGTGAGCCAAATGTAGTTGTTCTCCCACGAGAACCACTCGGCTGATCCTTCTTTTACATGCGCTTCACCAACATGCAGTGTTTCCTTGATTGAATTAGCTCTCACACCAATATTTGGGCCTGGAGCCTTTGCATTGAGGGCTACCTGACACCGGCTTTGGCGCTGAAGTTGTCTGTGAATGTGGAGTTGGTGGCATCTGAAACCCGCATGTGGAGCATTCGTTTGTGTGGGATGCTCTACCAGGTTCATTCCTAGATAATGCACTCAAAGGGCATTAAGCCTAGAGTGTGAAAACTGAGTTTCTTTGAGAGCTGCATGGAAGCCTGATGGTGTGTGAAGTTAGTGAGCCAAAATGGAGTTGTTCTCCCACAAGAACCACTCGGCTGATTCTTCTTCAATATGCGCTTCACCAACATGCAGTGTTTCCTTGATTGAATTAGCTCTCACACCAATATTTGCGCCTAGAGCCTTTGCATTGAGGGCTATCTGAAAATGGCTTTGGCGCTGAAGTTGTCTGTGAATGTGGAGTTGGTGGCATGTGAAACCCGCATGTGGAGCATTGGTTTGTGTGGGATGCTCTACCAGGTTCATTTCAGTCCTAGGCACTCAAAGGGCATTAAGCCTAGAGTGTGAAAACTGAGTTTCCTTGAGAGCTGCTTGGAAGCTTGATGGTGTGTGAAGTTAGTGAGCCAAATGGAGTTGTTCTCCCACAAGAACCACTCGGCTGATTCTTCTTCAACATGCGCTTCACCAACATGCAGTGTTTCCTTTATTGAATTAGCTCTCACACCAATATTTGAGCCTGGAGCCTTTGCATTGAGGGCTACCAGAAAACGGCTTTGGCGCTGAAGTTGTCTGTGAATGTGGAGTTGCTGGCATGTGAAACCCGCCTGTGGAGCATTGGTTTGTGTGATAAGCTCACCAAGCTGCATTTCAGTCCTAGGCACTCAAAGGGCACTAAGCCTAGAGTGTGAAAACTGAGTTTCCTTGAGAGCTGCTTGGAAGCCTGTTGGTTTGTGAAGTTAGTGAGCCAAATGGAGTTGTTCTCCCACAAGAACCACTCGGCTGATCCTTCTTCAATATGCCCTTCACCAACATGCAGTGTTTCCTTGATTGAATTAGCTCTCACACCAATATTTGGGCCTAGAGCCTTTGCATTGAGGGCTATCTGAAAATGGCTGTGGCGCTGAAGTTGCCTGTGAATGTGGAGTTGGTGGCATGTGAAACCCGCATGTGGAACATTCTTTTCTGTGGGATGCTCTACCAGGTTCATTCCTAGATAATGCACTCAAAGGGCATTAAGCCTAGAGTGTGAAAACTGAGTTTCCTTGAGAGCTGCTTGGAAGCCTGATGGTGTGTGAAGTTAGTGAGCCAAATGGAGTTGTTCTCCCACAAGAACTACTCGGCTGATTCTTCTTCAATATGCGCTTCACCAACATGCAGTGTTTCCTTGATTGAATTAGCTCTCACACCAATATTTGCGCCTAGAGCCTTTGCATTGAGAGCTATCTGAAAATGGCTTTGGCGCTGAAGTTGTCTGTGAATGTGGAGTTGGTGGCATGTGAAACCCGCATGTGGAGCATTGGTTTGTGTGATAAGCTCACCAAGCTTCATTTCAGTCCTAGGCACTCAAAGGGCATTAAGCCTAGAATGCGAAAACTGAGTTTCCTTGAGAGCTGCTTGGAAGCCTGATGGTGTGTGAAGTTAGTGAGCCAAATGGAGTTGTTCTCCCACAAGAACCACTCGGCTGATTCTTCTTCAATATGCGCTTCACAAACATGCAGTGTTTCCTTGATTGAATTAGCTCTCACACCAATATTTGCGCCTAGAGCCTTTGTATTGAGGGCTATCTGAAAATGGCTTTGGCGCTGAAGTTGTCTGTGAATGTGGAGTTGGTGGCATGTGAAACCCGCATGTGGAGCATTGGTTTGTGTGGGATGCTCTACCAGGTTCATTCCTAGATAATGCACTCAAAGGGCATTAAGCCTAGAGTGTGAAAACTGAGTTTCCTTGAGAGCTGCTTGGAAGCCTGATGGTGTGTGAAGTTAGTGAGCCAAATGGAGTTGTTCTCCCACAAGAACCACTCGGCTGATTCTTCTTCAATATGCGCTTCACCAACATGCAGTGTTTCCTTGATTGAATTAGCTCTCACACCAATATTTGCACCTAGAGCCTTTGCATTGAGGGCTATCTGAAAATGGCTTTGGCGCTGAAGTTGTCTGTGAATGTGGAGTTGGTGGCATGTGAAACCCGCATGTGGAGCATTGGTTTGTGTGGGATGCTCTACCAGGTTCATTGCTACATAATGCACTCAAAGGGCATTAAGCCTAGAGTGTGAAAACTGAGTTTCCTTGAGAGCTGCTTGGAAGCTTGATGGTGTGTGAAGTTAGTGAGCCAAATGGAGTTGTTCTCCCACAAGAACCACTCGGCTGATTCTTCTTCAACATGCGCTTCACCAACATGCAGTGTTTCCTTTATTGAATTAGCTCTCACACCAATATTTGAGCCTGGAGCCTTTGCATTGAGGGCTACCAGAAAACGGCTTTGGCGCTGAAGTTGTCTGTGAATGTGGAGTTGCTGGCATGTGAAACCCGCCTGTGGAGCATTGGTTTGTGTGATAAGCTCACCAAGCTGCATTTCAGTCCTAGGCACTCAAAGGGCACTAAGCCTAGAGTGTGAAAACTGAGTTTCCTTGAGAGCTGCTTGGAAGCCTGTTGGTTTGTGAAGTTAGTGAGCCAAATGGAGTTGTTCTCCCACAAGAACCACTCGGCTGATCCTTCTTCAATATGCCCTTCACCAACATGCAGTGTTTCCTTGATTGAATTAGCTCTCACACCAATATTTGGGCCTAGAGCCTTTGCATTGAGGGCTATCTGAAAATGGCTGTGGCGCTGAAGTTGCCTGTGAATGTGGAGTTGGTGGCATGTGAAACCCGCATGTGGAACATTCTTTTCTGTGGGATGCTCTACCAGGTTCATTCCTAGATAATGCACTCAAAGGGCATTAAGCCTAGAGTGTGAAAACTGAGTTTCCTTGAGAGCTGCTTGGAAGCCTGATGGTGTGTGAAGTTAGTGAGCCAAATGGAGTTGTTCTCCCACAAGAACTACTCGGCTGATTCTTCTTCAATATGCGCTTCACCAACATGCAGTGTTTCCTTGATTGAATTAGCTCTCACACCAATATTTGCGCCTAGAGCCTTTGCATTGAGAGCTATCTGAAAATGGCTTTGGCGCTGAAGTTGTCTGTGAATGTGGAGTTGGTGGCATGTGAAACCCGCATGTGGAGCATTGGTTTGTGTGATAAGCTCACCAAGCTTCATTTCAGTCCTAGGCACTCAAAGGGCATTAAGCCTAGAATGCGAAAACTGAGTTTCCTTGAGAGCTGCTTGGAAGCCTGATGGTGTGTGAAGTTAGTGAGCCAAATGGAGTTGTTCTCCCACAAGAACCACTCGGCTGATTCTTCTTCAATATGCGCTTCACAAACATGCAGTGTTTCCTTGATTGAATTAGCTCTCACACCAATATTTGCGCCTAGAGCCTTTGTATTGAGGGCTATCTGAAAATGGCTTTGGCGCTGAAGTTGTCTGTGAATGTGGAGTTGGTGGCATGTGAAACCCGCATGTGGAGCATTGGTTTGTGTGGGATGCTCTACCAGGTTCATTCCTAGATAATGCACTCAAAGGGCATTAAGCCTAGAGTGTGAAAACTGAGTTTCCTTGAGAGCTGCTTGGAAGCCTGATGGTGTGTGAAGTTAGTGAGCCAAATGGAGTTGTTCTCCCACAAGAACCACTCGGCTGATTCTTCTTCAATATGCGCTTCACCAACATGCAGTGTTTCCTTGATTGAATTAGCTCTCACACCAATATTTGCACCTAGAGCCTTTGCATTGAGGGCTATCTGAAAATGGCTTTGGCGCTGAAGTTGTCTGTGAATGTGGAGTTGGTGGCATGTGAAACCCGCATGTGGAGCATTGGTTTGTGTGGGATGCTCTACCAGGTTCATTCCTACATAATGCACTCAAAGGGCATTAAGCCTAGAGTGTGAAAACTGAGTTTCCTTGAGAGCTGCTTGGAACCCTGATGGTGTGTGAAGTTAGTGAGCCAAATGGAGTTGTTCTCCCACAAGAACCACTCGGCTGATTCTTCTTCAATATGCGCTTCACCAACATGCAGTGTTTCCTTGATTGAATTAGCTCTCACACCAATATTTGCACCTAGAGCCTTTGCATTGAGGGCTATCTGAAAATGGCTTTGGCGCTGAAGTTGTCTGTGAATGTGGAGTTGGTGGCATGTGAAACCCGCATGTGGAGCATTGGTTCGTGTGGGATGCTCGACCAGGTTCATTTCAGTCCTAGGCACTCAAAGGGCATTAAGCCTAGAGTGTGAAAACTGAGTTTCCTTCAGAGCTGCTTGGAACCCTGATGGTGTGTGAAGTTAGTGAGCCAAATGGAGTTGTTCTCCCACAAGAACCACTCGGCTGATCCTTCTTTTACATGCGCTTCACCAACATGCAGTGTTTCCTTGATTGAATTAGCTCTCACACCAATATTTGGGCCTGGAGCCTTTGCATTGAGGGCTACCTGAAAATGGCTTTGGCGCTGAAGTTGTCTGTGAATGTGGAGTTGGTGGCATGTGAAAACCGCATGTGGAGCATTCGTTTGTGTGGGATGCTCTACCAGGTTCATTCCTAGATAATGCACTCAAAGGGCATTAAGCCTAGAGTGTGAAAACTGAGTTTCCTTGAGAGCTGCATGGAAGCCTGATGGTGTGTGAAGTTAGTGAGCCAAAATGGAGTTGTTCTCCCACAAGAACCACTCGGCTGATTCTTCTTCAATATGCGCTTCACCAACATGCAGTGTTTCCTTGATTGAATTAGCTCTCACACCAATATTTGCGCCTAGAGCCTTTGCATTGAGGGCTATCTGAAAATGGCTTTGGCGTTGAAGTTGTCTGTGAATGTGGAGTTGGTGGCATGTGAAACCCGCATGTGGAGCATTGGTTTGTGTGGGATGCTCTACCAGGTTCATTTTAGTCCTAGGCACTCAAAGGGCATTAAGCCTAGAGTGTGAAAACTGAGTTTTCCTTGAGAGCTGCTTGGAAGCCTGATGGTGTGTGAAGTTAGTGAGCCAAATGGAGTTGTTCTCCCACAAGAACCACTCGGCTGATTCTTCTTCAACATGCGCTTCACCAACATGCAGTGTTTCCTTTATTGAATTAGCTCTCACACCAATATTTGAGCCTGGAGCCTTTGCATTGAGGGCTACCTGAAAATGGCTGTGGCGCTGAAGTTGTCTGTGAATGTGGAGTTGGTGGCATGTGAAACCCGCCTGTGGAGCATTGGTTTGTGTGATAAGCTCACCAAGCTTCATTTCAGTCCTAGGCACTCAAAGGGCACTAAGCATAGAGTGTGAAAACTGAGTTTCCTTGAGAGCTGCTTGGAAGCCTGTTGTTTGTGAAGTTAGTGAGCCAAATGGAGTTGTTCTCCCACAAGAACCACTCGGCTGATTCTTCTTCAATATGCGCTTCACCAACATGCAGTGTTTCCTTGATTGAATTAGCTCTCACACCAATATTTGCGCCTAGAGCCTTTGCATTGAGGGCTATCTGAAAATGGCTTTGGCGCTGAAGTTGTCTGTGAATGTGGAGTTGGTGGCATGTGAAACCCGCATGTGGAGCATTGGTTTGTGTGGGATGCTCTACCAGGTTCATTCCTACATAATGCACTCAAAGGGCATTAAGCCTAGAGTGTGAAAACTGAGTTTCCTTGAGAGCTGCTTGGAAGCCTGATGGTGTGTGAAGTTAGTGAGCCAAATGGAGTTGTTCTCCCACAAGAACCACTCGGCTGATTCTTCTTCAATATGCGCTTCACCAACATGCAGTGTTTCCTTGATTGAATTAGCTCTCACACCAATATTTTGCACCTAGAGCCTTTGCATTGAGGGCTATCTGAAAATGGCTTTGGCGCTGAAGTTGTCTGTGAATGTGGAGTTGGTGGCATGTGAAACCCGCATGTGGAGCATTCGTTTGTGTGGGATGCTCTACCAGGTTCATTCCTAGATAATGCACTCAAAGGGCATTAAGCCTAGAGTGTGAAAACTGAGTTTCCTTGAGAGCTGCATGGAAGCCTGATGGTGTGTGAAGTTAGTGAGCCAAAATGGAGTTGTTCTCCCACAAGAACCACTCGGCTGATTCTTCTTCAATATGCGCTTCACCAACATGCAGTGTTTCCTTGATTGAATTAGCTCTCACACCAATATTTGCGCCTAGAGCCTTTGCATTGAGGGCTATCTGAAAATGGCTTTGGCGCTGAAGTTGTCTGTGAATGTGGAGTTGGTGGCATGTGAAACCCGCATGTGGAGCATTGGTTTGTGTGGGATGCTCTACCAGGTTCATTTCAGTCCTAGGCACTCAAAGGGCATTAAGCCTAGAGTGTGAAAACTGAGTTTCCTTGAGAGCTGCTTGGAAGCCTGATGGTGTGTGAAGTTAGTGAGCCAAATGGAGTTGTTCTCCCACAAGAACCACTCGGCTGATTCTTCTTCAACATGCGCTTCACCAACATGCAGTGTTTCCTTTATTGAATTAGCTCTCACACCAATATTTGAGCCTGGAGCCTTTGCATTGAGGGCTACCTGAAAACGGCTTTGGCGCTGAAGTTGTCTGTGAATGTGGAGTTGGTGGCATGTGAAACCCGCCTGTGGAGCATTGGTTTGTGTGATAAGCTCACCAAGCTTCATTTCAGTCCTAGGCACTCAAAGGGCACTAAGCATAGAGTGTGAAAACTGAGTTTCCTTGAGAGCTGCTTGGAAGCCTGTTGGTTTGTGAAGTTAGTGAGCCAAATGGAGTTGTTCTCCCACAAGAACCACTCGGCTGATTCTTCTTCAATATGCGCTTCACCAACATGCAGTGTTTCCTTGATTGAATTAGCTCTCACACCAATATTTGCGCCTAGAGCCTTTGCATTGAGGGCTATCTGAAAATGGCTTTGGCGCTGAAGTTGTCTGTGAATGTGGAGTTGGTGGCATGTGAAACCCGCATGTGGAGCATTGGTTTGTGTGGGATGCTCTACCAGGTTCATTCCTACATAATGCACTCAAAGGGCATTAAGCCTAGAGTGTGAAAACTGAGTTTCCTTGAGAGCTGCTTGGAAGCCTGATGGTGTGTGAAGTTAGTGAGCCAAATGGAGTTGTTCTCCCACAAGAACCACTCGGCTGATTCTTCTTCAATATGCGCTTCACCAACATGCAGTGTTTCCTTGATTGAATTAGCTCTCACACCAATATTTGCACCTAGAGCCTTTGCATTGAGGGCTATCTGAAAATGGCTTTGGCGCTGAAGTTGTCTGTGAATGTGGAGTTGGTGGCATGTGAAACCCGCATGTGGAGCATTGGTTTGTGTGGGATGCTCGACCAGGTTCATTTCAGTCCTAGGCACTCTAAGGGCATTAAGCCTAGAGTGTGAAAACTGAGTTTCCTTCAGAGCTGCTTGGAACCCTGATGGTGTGTGAAGTTAGTGAGCCAAATGGAGTTGTTCTCCCACAAGAACCACTCGGCTGATCCTTCTTTTACATGCGCTTCACCAACATGCAGTGTTTCCTTGATTGAATTAGCTCTCACACCAATATTTGGGCCTGGAGCCTTTGCATTGAGGGCTACCTGAAAACGGCTTTGGCGCTGAAGTTGTCTGTGAATGTGGAGTTGGTGGCATGTGAAAACCGCATGTGGAGCATTCGTTTGTGTGGGATGCTCTACCAGGTTCATTCCTAGATAATGCACTCAAAGGGCATTAAGCCTAGAGTGTGAAAACTGAGTTTCCTTGAGAGCTGCATGGAAGCCTGATGGTGTGTGAAGTTAGTGAGCCAAAATGGAGTTGTTCTCCCACAAGAACCACTCGGCTGATTCTTCTTCAATATGCGCTTCACCAACATGCAGTGTTTCCTTGATTGAATTAGCTCTCACACCAATATTTGCGCCTAGAGCCTTTGCATTGAGGGCTATCTGAAAATGGCTTTGGCGCTGAAGTTGTCTGTGAATGTGGAGTTGGTGGCATGTGAAACCCGCATGTGGAGCATTGGTTTGTGTGGGATGCTCTACCAGGTTCATTTTAGTCCTAGGCACTCAAAGGGCATTAAGCCTAGAGTGTGAAAACTGAGTTTCCTTGAGAGCTGCTTGGAAGCCTGATGGTGTGTGAAGTTAGTGAGCCAAATGGAGTTGTTCTCCCACAAGAACCACTCGGCTGATTCTTCTTCAACATGCGCTTCACCAACATGCAGTGTTTCCTTTATTGAATTAGCTCTCACACCAATATTTGAGCCTGGAGCCTTTGCATTGAGGGCTACCTGAAAACGGCTTTGGCGCTGAAGTTGTCTGTGAATGTGGAGTTGGTGGCATGTGAAACCCGCCTGTGGAGCATTGGTTTGTGTGATAAGCTCACCAAGCTTCATTTCAGTCCTAGGCACTCAAAGGGCACTAAGCATAGAGTGTGAAAACTGAGTTTCCTTGAGAGCTGCTTGGAAGCCTGTTGGTTTGTGAAGTTAGTGAGCCAAATGGAGTTGTTCTCCCACAAGAACCACTCGGCTGATCCTTCTTCAATATGCCCTTCACCAACATGCAGTGTTTCCTTGATTGAATTAGCTCTCACACCAATATTTGGGCCTAGAGCCTTTGCATTGAGGGCTACCTGAAAACGGCTTTGGCGCTGAAGTTGTCTGTGAATGTGGAGTTGGTGGCATGTGAAAACCGCATGTGGAGCATTCGTTTGTGTGGGATGCTCTACCAGGTTCATTCCTAGATAATGCACTCAAAGGGCATTAAGCCTAGAGTGTGAAAACTGAGTTTCCTTGAGAGCTGCATGGAAGCCTGATGGTGTGTGAAGTTAGTGAGCCAAAATGGAGTTGTTCTCCCACAAGAACCACTCGGCTGATTCTTCTTCAATATGCGCTTCACCAACATGCAGTGTTTCCTTGATTGAATTAGCTCTCACACCAATATTTGCGCCTAGAGCCTTTGCATTGAGGGCTATCTGAAAATGGCTTTGGCGCTGAAGTTGTCTGTGAATGTGGAGTTGGTGGCATGTGAAACCCGCATGTGGAGCATTGGTTTGTGTGGGATGCTCTACCAGGTTCATTTTAGTCCTAGGCACTCAAAGGGCATTAAGCCTAGAGTGTGAAAACTGAGTTTCCTTGAGAGCTGCTTGGAAGCCTGATGGTGTGTGAAGTTAGTGAGCCAAATGGAGTTGTTCTCCCACAAGAACCACTCGGCTGATTCTTCTTCAACATGCGCTTCACCAACATGCAGTGTTTCCTTTATTGAATTAGCTCTCACACCAATATTTGAGCCTGGAGCCTTTGCATTGAGGGCTACCTGAAAACGGCTTTGGCGCTGAAGTTGTCTGTGAATGTGGAGTTGGTGGCATGTGAAACCCGCCTGTGGAGCATTGGTTTGTGTGATAAGCTCACCAAGCTTCATTTCAGTCCTAGGCACTCAAAGGGCACTAAGCATAGAGTGTGAAAACTGAGTTTCCTTGAGAGCTGCTTGGAAGCCTGTTGGTTTGTGAAGTTAGTGAGCCAAATGGAGTTGTTCTCCCACAAGAACCACTCGGCTGATCCTTCTTCAATATGCCCTTCACCAACATGCAGTGTTTCCTTGATTGAATTAGCTCTCACACCAATATTTGGGCCTAGAGCCTTTGCATTGAGGGCTACCTGAAAACGGCTGTGGCGCTGAAGTTGTCTGTGAATGTGGAGTTGGTGGCATGTGAAACCCGCATGTGGAACATTCTTTTCTGTGGGATGCTCTACCAGGTTCATTCCTAGATAATGCACTCAAACGGCATTAAGCCTAGAGTTTGAAAACTGAGTTTCCTTGAGAGCTGCTTGGAAGCCTGATGGTGTGTGAAGTTAGTGAGCCAAATGGAGTTGTTCCGAAACAAGAACCACTCGGCTGATTCTTCTTCAATATGCGCTTCACCAACATGCAGTGTTTCCTTGATTGAATTAGCTCTCACACCAATATTTGCGCCTAGAGCCTTTGCATTGAGGGCTATCTGAAAATGGCTTTGGCGCTGAAGTTGCCTGTGAATGTGGAGTTGGTGGCATGTGAAACCCGCATGTGGAGCATTGGTTTGTGTGGGATGCTCTACCAGGTTCATTCTTACATAATGCACTCAAAGGGCATTAAGCCTAGAGTGTGAAAACTGAGTTTCCTTGAGAGCTGCTTGGAAGCCTGATGGTGTGTGAAGTTAGTGAGCCAAATGGAGTTGTTCTCCCACAAGAACCACTCGGCTGATTCTTCTTCAATATGCGCTTCACCAACATGCAGTGTTTCCTTGATTGAATTAGCTCTCACACCAATATTTGGGCCTGGAGCCTTTGCATTGAGGGCTACCTGAAAACGGCTTTGGCGCTGAAGTTGTCTGTGAATGTGGAGTTGGTGGCATGTGAAAACCGCATGTGGAGCATTGGTTTGTGTGATAAGCTCACCAAGCTTCATTTCAGTCCTAGGCACTCAAAGAACATTAAGCCTAGAGTGTGAAAACTGAGTTTCCTTGAGAGCTGCTTGGAAGCCTGATGGTGTGTGAAGTTAGTGAGCCAAATGGAGTTGTTCTCCCACAAGAACCACTCGGCTGATTCTTCTTCAATATGCCCTTCACCAACATGCAGTGTTTCCTTGATTGAATTAGCTCTCACACCAATATTTGGGCCTAGAGCCTTTGCATTGAGGGCTATCTGAAAATGGCTTTGGCGCTGAAGTTGTCTGTGAATGTGGAGTTGGTGGCATGTGAAACCCGCATGTGGAGCATTGGTTCGTGTGGGATGCTCGACCAGGTTCATTTCAGTCCTAGGCACTCAAAGGGCATTAAGCCTAGAGTGTGAAAACTGAGTTTCCTTGAGAGCTGCTTGGAAGCCTGATGGTGTGTGAAGTTAGTGAGCCAAATGGAGTTGTTCTCCCACAAGAACCACTCGGCTGATTCTTCTTCAACATGCGCTTCACCAACATGCAGTGTTTCCTTGATTGAATTAGCTCTCACACCAATATTTGAGCCTGGAGCCTTTGCATTGAGGGCTACCTGAAAATGGCTTTGGCGCTGAAGTTGTCTGTGAATGTGGAGTTGGTGGCATGTGAAACCCGCATGTGGAGCATTGGTTTGTGTGATAAGCTCACCAAGCTTCATTTTAGTCCTAGGCACTCAAAGGGCATTAAGCCTAGAGTGTGAAAACTGAGTTTCCTTGAGAGCTGCATGGAAGCCTGATGGTGTGTGAAGTTAGTGAGCCAAATGGAGTTGTTCTCCCACAAGAACCACTCGGCTGATTCTTCTTCAATATGCGCTTCACCAACATGCAGTGTTTCCTTGATTGAATTAGCTCTCACACCAATATTTGCGCCTAGAGCCTTTGTATTGAGGGCTATCTGAAAATGGCTGTGGCGCTGAAGTTGTCTGTGAATGTGGAGTTGGTGGCATGTGAAACCCTCATGTGGAGCATTGCTTTGTGTGGGATGCTCTACCAGGTTCATTTCAGTCCTAGGCACTCAAAGGGCATTAAGCCTAGAGTGTGAAAACTGAGTTTCCTTGAGAGCTGCTTGGAAGCCTGATGGTGTGTGAAGTTAGTGAGCCAAATGGAGTTGTTCCGAAACAAGAATCACTCGGCTGATTCTTCTTCAATATGCGCTTCACCAACATGCAGTGTTTCCTTGATTGAATTAGCTCTCACACCAATATTTGCGCCTAGAGCCTTTGCATTGAGGGCTATCTGAAAATGGCTTTGGCGCTGAAGTTGCCTGTGAATGTGGAGTTGGTGGCATGTGAAACCCGCATGTGGAGCATTGGTTTGTGTGGGATGCTCTACCAGGTTCATTCTTACATAATGCACTCAAAGGGCATTAAGCCTAGAGTGTGAAAACTGAGTTTCCTTGAGAGCTGCTTGGAAGCCTGATGGTGTGTGAAGTTAGTGAGCCAAATGGAGTTGTTCTCCCACAAGAACCACTCGGCTGATTCTTCTTCAATATGCGCTTCACCAACATGCAGTGTTTCCTTGATTGAATTAGCTCTCACACCAATATTTGGGCCTGGAGCCTTTGCATTGAGGGCTACCTGAAAATGGCTTTGGCGCTGAAGTTGTCTGTGAATGTGGAGTTGGTGGCATGTGAAAACCGCATGTGGAGCATTGGTTTGTGTGATAAGCTCACCAAGCTTCATTTCAGTCCTAGGCACTCAAAGAACATTAAGCCTAGAGTGTGAAAACTGAGTTTCCTTGAGAGCTGCTTGGAAGCCTGATGGTGTGTGAAGTTAGTGAGCCAAATGGAGTTGTTCTCCCACAAGAACCACTCGGCTGATTCTTCTTCAATATGCCCTTCACCAACATGCAGTGTTTCCTTGATTGAATTAGCTCTCACACCAATATTTGGGCCTAGAGCCTTTGCATTGAGGGCTATCTGAAAATGGCTTTGGCGCTGAAGTTGTCTGTGAATGTGGAGTTGGTGGCATGTGAAACCCGCATGTGGAGCATTGGTTCGTGTGGGATGCTCGACCAGGTTCATTTCAGTCCTAGGCACTCAAAGGGCATTAAGCCTAGAGTGTGAAAACTGAGTTTCCTTGAGAGCTGCTTGGAAGAATGATGGTGTGTGAAGTTAGTGAGCCAAATGGAGTTGTTCTCCCACAAGAACCACTCGGCTGATTCTTCTTCAACATGCGCTTCACCAACATGCAGTGTTTCCTTGATTGAATTAGCTCTCACACCAATATTTGAGCCTGGAGCCTTTGCATTGAGGGCTACCTGAAAATGGCTTTGGCGCTGAAGTTGTCTGTGAATGTGGAGTTGGTGGCATGTGAAACCCGCATGTGGAGCATTGGTTTGTGTGATAAGCTCACCAAGCTTCATTTTAGTCCTAGGCACTCAAAGGGCATTAAGCCTAGAGTGTGAAAACTGAGTTTCCTTGAGAGCTGCATGGAAGCCTGATGGTGTGTGAAGTTAGTGAGCCAAATGGAGTTGTTCTCCCACAAGAACCACTCGGCTGATTCTTCTTCAATATGCGCTTCACCAACATGCAGTGTTTCCTTGATTGAATTAGCTCTCACACCAATATTTGCGCCTAGAGCCTTTGTATTGAGGGCTATCTGAAAATGGCTGTGGCGCTGAAGTTGTCTGTGAATGTGGAGTTGGTGGCATGTGAAACCCGCATGTGGAGCATTGCTTTGTGTGGGATGCTCTACCAGGTTCATTTCAGTCCTAGGCACTCAAAGGGCATTAAGCCTAGAGTGTGAAAACTGAGTTTCCTTGAGAGCTGCTTGGAAGCCTGATGGTGTGTGAAGTTAGTGAGCCAAATGGAGGTGTTCTCTCACAAGAACCACTCGGCTGATTCTTCTTCAATATGCGCTTCACCAACATGCAGTGTTTCCTTGATTGAATTAGCTCTCACACCAATATTTGCGCCTGGAGCCTTTGTATTGAGGGCTATCTGAAAATGGCCCTGGCGCTGAAGTTGTCTGTGAATGTGGAGTTGGTGGCATGTGAAACCCGCATGTGGAGCATTGGTTTGTGTGGGATGCTCTACCAGGTTCATTCCTAGATAATGCACTCAAAGGGCATTAAGCCTAGAGTGTGAAAACTGAGTTTCCTTGAGAGCTGCTTGGAAGCCTGATGGTGTGTGAAGTTAGTGAGCCAAATGGAGTTGTTCTCCCACAAGAACCACTCGGCTGATTCTTCTTCAATATGCGCTTCACCAACATGCAGTGTTTCCTTGATTGAATTAGCTCTCACACCAATATTTGGGCCTAGAGCCTTTGCATTGAGGGCTATCTGAAAATGGCTTTGGCGCTGAAGTTGTCTGTGAATGTGGAGTTGGTGGCATGTGAAACCCGCATGTGGAGCATTGGTTTGTGTGGGATGCTCTACCAGGTTCATTCCTACATAATGCACTCAAAGGGCATTAAGCCTAGAGGGTGAAAACTGAGTTTCCTTGAGAGCTGCTTGGAAGCCTGATGGTGTGTGAAGTTAGTGAGCCAAATGGAGTTGTTCTCCCACAAGAACCACTCGGCTGATTCTTCTTCAATATGCGCTTCACCAACATGCAGTGTTTCCTTGATTGAATTAGCTCTCACACCAATATTTCCGCCTGGAGCCTTTGCATTGAGAGCTACCTGAAAACGGCTTTGGCGCTGAAGTTGTCTGTGAATGTGGAGTTGGTGGCATGTGAAACCCGCATGTGGAGCATTCGTTTGTGTGATAAGCTCACCAAGCTTCATTTTAGTCCTAGGCACTCAAAGGGCATTAAGCCTAGAGTGTGAAAACTGAGTTTCCTGGAGAGCTGCATGGAAGCCTGATGGTGTGTGAAGTTAGTGAGCCAAATGGAGTTGTTCTCCCACAAGAACCACTCGGCTGATTCTTCTTCAATATGCGCTTCACCAACATGCAGTGTTTCCTTGATTGAATTAGCTCTCACACCAATATTTGCGCCTAGAGCCTTTGTATTGAGGGCTATCTGAAAACGGCTGTGGCGCTGAAGTTGTCTGTGAATGTGGAGTTGGTGGCATGTGAAACCCGCATGTGGAACATTGCTTTGTGTGGGATGCTTTACCAGGTTCATTTCAGCCCTAGGCACTCAAAGGGCATTAAGCCTAGAGTGTGAAAACTGAGTTTCCTTGAGAGCTGCTTGGGAGCCTGGTTGTGTGTGAAGTTAGTGAGCCAAATGGAGTTGTTCTCCCACAAGAACCACTCGGCTGATTCTTCTTCAATATGCGCTTCACCAACATGCAGTGTTTCCTTGATTGAATTAGCTCTCACACCAATATTTGCGCCTAGAGCATTTGCATTGAGGGCTATCTGAAAATGGCTTTGGCGCTGAAGTTGTCTGTGAATGTGGAGTTGGTGGCATGTGAAACCCGCATGTGGAGCATTGGTTTGTGTGGGATGCTCTACCAGGTTCATTCCTACATAATGCACTCAAAGGGCATTAAGCCTAGAGTGTGAAAACTGAGTTTCCTTGAGAGCTGCTTGGAAGCCTGATGGTGTGTGAAGTTAGTGAGCCAAATGGAGTTGTTCTCCCACAAGAACCACTCGGCTGATTCTTCTTCAATATGCGCTTCACCAACATGCAGTGTTTCCTTGATTGAATTAGCTCTCACACCAATATTTGCGCCTAGAGCCTTTGCATTGAGGGCTATCTGAAAATGGCTTTGGCGCTGAAGTTGTCTGTGAATGTGGAGTTGGTGGCATGTGAAAACCGCATGTGGAGCATTGGTTTGTGTGGGATGCTCTACCAGGTTCATTCCTAGATAATGCACTCAAAGGGCATTAAGCCTAGAGTGTGAAAACTGAGTTTCCTTGAGAGCTGCATGGAAGCCTGATGGTGTGTGAAGTTAGTGAGCCAAATGGACTTGTTCTCCCACAAGAACCACTCGGCTGATTCTTCTTCAATATGCGCTTCACAAACATGCAGTGTTTCCTTGATTGAATTAGCTCTCACACCTATATTTCGGCCTAGAGCCTTTGCATTGAGGGCTATCTGAAAATGGCTTTGGCGCTGAAGTTGTCTGTGAATGTGGAGTTGGTGGCATGTGAAACCCGCATGTGGAGCATTGGTTTATGTGGGATGCTGTACCAGGTTCATTCCTAGATAATGCACTCAAAGGGCATTAAGCCTAGAGTGTGAAAACTGAGTTTCCTTGAGAGCTGCTTGGAAGCCTGATGGTGTGTGAAGTTAGTGAGCCAAATGGAGTTGTTCTCCCACAAGAACCACTCGGCTGATTCTTCTTCAATATGCGCTTCACCAACATGCAGTGTTTCCTTGATTGAATTAGCTCTCACACCAATATTTGCGCCTAGAGCCTTTGTATTGAGGGCTATCTGAAAATGGCCCTGGCGCTGAAGTTGTCTGTGAATGTGGAGTTGGTGGCATGTGAAACCCCCATGTGGAGCATTGGTTTGTGTGGGATGCTCTACCAGGTTCATTTCAGTCCTAGGCACTCAAAGGGCATTAAGCCTAGAGTGTGAAAACTGAGTTTCCTTGAGAGCTGCTTGGAAGCCTGATGGTGTGTGAAGTTAGTGAGCTAAATGGAGTTGTTCCCCCACAAGAACCACTCGGCTGATTCTTCTTCAATATGCGCTTCACCAACATGCAGTGTTTCCTTGATTGAATTAGCTCTCACACCAATATTTGGGCCTGGAGCCTTTGCATTGAGAGCTATCTGAAAATGGCATTGGCGCTGAAGTTGTCTGTGAATGTGGAGTTGGTGGCATGTGAAACCCGCATGTGGAACATTCTTTTCTGGGGGATGCTCTACCAGGTTCATTCCTACATAATGCACTCAAAGGGCATTAAGCCTAGAGTGTGAAAACTGAGTTTCCTTGAGAGCTGCTTGGAAGCCTGATGGTGTGTGAAGTTAGTGAGCCAAATGGAGGTGTTCTCTCACAAGAACCACTCTTCTGATTCTTCTTCAATATGCGCTTCACCAACATGCAGTGTTTCCTTGATTGAATTAGCTCTCACACCAATATTTGCGCCTAGAGCCTTTGCATTGAGAGCTATCTGAAAATGCCTTTGGCGCTGAAGTTGTCTGTGAATGTGGAGTTGGTGGCATGTGAAACCCGCATGTGGAGCATTGGTTTGTGTGATAAGCTCACCAAGCTTCATTTCAGTCCTAGGCACTCAAAGGGCATTAAGCCTAGAATGCGAAAACTGAGTTTCCTTGAGAGCTGCTTGGAAGCCTGATGGTGTGTGAAGTTAGTGAGCCAAATGGAGTTGTTCTCCCACAAGAACCACTCGGCTGATTCTTCTTCAATATGCGCTTCACAAACATGCAGTGTTTCCTTGATTGAATTAGCTCTCACACCAATATTTGCGCCTAGAGCCTTTGCATTGAGGGCTATCTGAAAATGGCTTTGGCGCTGAAGTTGTCTGTGAATGTGGAGTTGGTGGCATGTGAAACCCGCATGTGGAGCATTGGTTTGTGTGGGATGCTCTACCAGGTTCATTCCTAGATAATGCACTCAAAGGGCATTAAGCCTAGAGTGTGAAAACTGAGTTTCCTTGAGAGCTGCTTTAAAGCCTGATGGTGTGTGAAGTTAGTGAGCCAAATGGAGTTGTTCTCCCACAAGAACCACTCGGCTGATTCTTCTTCAATATGCGCTTCACCAACATGCAGTGTTTCCTTGATTGAATTAGCTCTCACACCAATATTTTCGCCTAGAGCCTTTGCATTGAGGGCTATCTGAAAATGGCTTTGGCGCTGAAGTTGTCTGTGAATGTGGAGTTGGTGGCATGTGAAACCCGCATGTGGAGCATTGGTTTGTGTGGGATGCTCTACCAGGTTCATTCCTACATAATGCACTCAAAGGGCATTAAGCCTAGAGGGTGAAAACTGAGTTTCCTTGAGAGCTGCTTGGAAGCCTGATGGTGTGTGAAGTTAGTGAGCCAAATGGAGTTGTTCTCCCACAAGAACCACTCGGCTGATTCTTCTTCAATATGCGCTTCACCAACATGCAGTGTTTCCTTGATTGAATTAGCTCTCACACCAATATTTGCGCCAACAGCCTTTGCATTGAGGGCTATCTGAAAATGGCTTTGGCGCTGAAGTTGTCTGTGAATGTGGAGTTGGTGGCATGTGAAACCCCCATGTGGAGCATTGGTTTGTGTGGGATGCTCTACCAGGTTCATTCCTAGATAATGCACTCAAAGGGCATTAAGCCTAGAGTGTGAAAACTGAGTTTCCTTGAGAGCTGCCTGGAAGCCTGATGGTGTGTGAAGTTAGTGAGCCAAATGGAGTTGTTCTCCCACAAGAACCACTCGGCTGATTCTTCTTCAATATGCGCTTCACCAACATGCAGTGTTTCCTTGATTGAATTAGCTCTCACACCAATATTTGCACCTAGAGCCTTTGCATTGAGGGCTATCTGAAAATGGCTTTGGCGATGAAGTTGTCTGTGAATGTGGAGTTGGTGGCATGTGAAACCCGCATGTGGAGCATTGGTTTGTGTGGGATGCTCTACCAGGTGCATTTCATTCCTAGGCACTCAAAGGGCATTAAGCCTAGAGTGTGAAAACTGAGTTTCCTTGAGAGCTGCTTGGAAGCCTGATGGTGTGTGAAGTTAGTGAGCCAAATGGAGTTGTTCTCCCACAAGAACCACTCGGCTGATTCTTCTTCAATATGCGCTTCACCAACATGCAGTGTTTCCTTGATTGAATTAGCTCTCACACCAATATTTGCGCCTGGAGCCTTTGTATTGAGGGCTATCTGAAAATGGCCCTGGCGCTGAAGTTGTCTGTGAATGTGGAGTTTTTGGCATGTGAAACCCGCATGTGGAGCATGGGTTTGTGTGGGATGCTCTACCAGGTGCATTTCAGTCCTAGGCACTCAAAGGGCATTAAGCCTAGAGTGTGAAAACTGAGTTTCCTTGAGAGCTGCTTGGAAGCCTGATGGTGTGTGAAGTTAGTGAGCCAAATGGAGTTGTTCCCCCACAAGAACCACTCGGCTGATTCTTCTTCAATATGCGCTTCACCAACATGCAGTGTTTCCTTGATTGAATTAGCTCTCACACCAATATTTGCACCTAGAGCCTTTGCATTGAGGGCTATCTGAAAATGGCTTTGGCGCTGAAGTTGTCTGTGAATGTGGAGTTGGTGGCATGTGAAACCCGCATGTGGAACATTCGTTTCTGTGGGATGCTCTACCAGGTTCATTCCTACATAATGCACTCAAAGGGCATTAAGCCTAGAGTGTGAAAACTGAGTTTCCTTGAGAGCTGCTTGGAAGCCTGATGGTGTGTGAAGTTAGTGAGCTAAATGGTGTTGTTCTCCCACAAGAACCACTCGGCTGATTCTTCTTCAATATGCGCTTCACCAACATGCAGTGTTTCCTTGATTGAATTAGCTCTCACACCAATATTTGGGCCTGGAGCCTTTGCATTGAGAGCTATCTGAAAATGGCTTTGGCGCTGAAGTTGTCTGTGAATGTGGAGTTGGTGGCATGTGAAACCCGCATGTGGAACATTCTTTTCTGGGGGATGCTCTACCAGGTTCATTCCTACATAATGCACTCAAAGGGCATTAAGCCTAGAGTGTGAAAACTGAGTTTCCTTGAGAGCTGCTTGGAAGCCTGATGGTGTGTGAAGTTAGTGAGCCAAATGGAGGTGTTCTCTCACAAGAACCACTCTTCTGATTCTTCTTCAATATGCGCTTCACCAACATGCAGTGTTTCCTTGATTGAATTAGCTCTCACACCAATATTTGCGCCTAGAGCCTTTGCATTGAGAGCTATCTGAAAATGGCTTTGGCGCTGAAGTTGTCTGTGAATGTGGAGTTGGTGGCATGTGAAACCCGCCTGTGGAGCATTCGTTTGTGTGATAAGCTCACCAAGCTTCATTTCAGTCCTAGGCACTCAAAGGGCATTAAGCCTAGAATGCGAAAACTGAGTTTCCTTGAGAGCTGCTTGGAAGCCTGATGGTGTGTGAAGTTAGTGAGCCAAATGGAGTTGTTCTCCCACAAGAACCACTCGGCTGATTCTTCTTCAATATGCGCTTCACAAACATGCAGTGTTTCCTTGATTGAATTAGCTCTCACACCAATATTTGCGCCTAGAGCCTTTGTATTGAGGGCTATCTGAAAATGGCTTTGGCGCTGAAGTTGTCTGTGAATGTGGAGTTGGTGGCATGTGAAACCCCCATGTGGAGCATTGGTTTGTGTGGGATGCTCTACCAGGTTCATTCCTAGATAATGCACTCAAAGGGCATTAAGCCTAGAGTGTGAAAACTGAGTTTCCTTGAGAGCTGCATGGAAGCCTGATGGTGTGTGAAGTTAGTGAGCCAAATGGAGTTGTTCTCCCACAAGAACCACTCGGCTGATTCTTCTTCAATATGCGCTTCACCAACATGCAGTGTTTCGTTGATTGAATTAGCTCTCACACCAATATTTGCGTCTAGAGCCTTTGCATTGAGGGCTATCTGAAAATGGCTTTGGCGATGAAGTTGTCTGTGAATGTGGAGTTGGTGGCATGTGAAACCCCCATGTGGAGCATTGGTTTGTGTGGGATGCTCTACCAGGTTCATTCGTAGATAATGCACTCAAAGGGCATTAAGCCTAGAGTGTGAAAACTGAGTTTCCTTGAGAGCTGCATGGAAGCCTGATGGTGTGTGAAGTTAGTGAGCCAAATGGAGTTGTTCTCCCACAAGAACCACTCGGCTGATTCTTCTTCAATATGCGCTTCACCAACATGCAGTGTTTCCTTGATTGAATTAGCTCTCACACCAATATTTGCGCCAACAGCCTTTGTATTGAGGGCTATCTGAAAATGGCCCTGGCGCTGAAGTTGTCTGTGAATGTGGAGTTTTTGGCATGTGAAACCCGCATGTGGAGCATGGGTTTGTGTGGGATGCTCTACCAGGTGCATTTCATTCCTAGGCACTCAAAGGGCATGAAGCCTAGAGTGTGAAAACTGAGTTTCCTTGAGAGCTGCTTGGAAGCCTGATGGTGTGTGAAGTTAGTGAGCCAAATGGAGTTGTTCCCCCACAAGAACCACTCGGCTGATTCTTCTTCAATATGCGCTTCACCAACATGCAGTGTTTCCTTGATTGAATTAGCTCTCACACCAATATTTGCACCTAGAGCCTTTGCATTGAGGGCTATCTGAAAATGGCTTTGGCGCTGAAGTTGTCTGTGAATGTGGAGTTGGTGGCATGTGAAACCCGCATGTGGAACATTCGTTTCTGTGGGATGCTCTACCAGGTTCATTCCTACATAATGCACTCAAAGGGCATTAAGCCTAGAGTGTGAAAACTGAGTTTCCTTGAGAGCTGCATGGAAGCCTGATGGTGTGTGAAGTTAGTGAGCCAAATGGAGGTGTTCTCTCACAAGAACCACTCGGCTGATTCTTCTTCAATATGCGCTTCACCAACATGCAGTGTTTCCTTGATTGAATTAGCTCTCACACCAATATTTGGGCCTAGAGCCTTTGTATTGTGGGCTATCTGAAAATGGCTGTGGCGCTGAAGTTGTCTGTGAATGTGGAGTTGGTGGCATGTGAAACCCGCATGTGGAGCATTGGTTTGTGTGGGATGCTCTACCAGGTTCATTCCTAGATAATGCACTCAAAGGGCATTAAGCCTAGAGTGTGAAAACTGAGTTTCCTTGAGAGCTGCATGGAAGCCTGATGGTGTGTGAAGTTAGTGAGCCAAATGCAGGTGTTCTCTCACAAGAACCACTCGGCTGATTCTTCTTCAATATGCGCTTCACCAACATGCAGTGTTTCCTTGATTGAATTAGCTCTCACACCAATATTTGCGCCTAGAGCCTTTGTATTGAGGGCTATCTGAAAATGGCCCTGGCGCTGAAGTTGTCTGTGAATGTGGAGTTGGTGGCATGTGAAACCCGCATGTGGAGCATGGGTTTGTGTGGGATGCTCTACCAGGTTCATTTCAGTCCTAGACACTCAAAGGGCATTAAGCCTAGAGTGTGAAAACTGAGTTTCCTTGAGAGCTGCTTGGAAGCCTGATGGTGTGTGAAGTTAGTGAGCCAAATGGAGTTGTTCCCCCACAAGAACCACTCGGCTGATTCTTCTTCAATATGTGCTTCACCAACATGCAGTGTTTCCTTGATTGAATTAGCTCTCACACCAATATTTGCGCCTAGAGCCTTTGCATTGAGAGCTATCTGAAAATGGCTTTGGCGCTGAAGTTGTCTGTGAATGTGGAGTTGGTGGCATGTGAAACCCGCATGTGGAACATTCGTTTCTGTGGGATGCTCTACCAAGTTCATTCCTACATAATGCACTCAAAGGGCATTAAGCCTAGAGTGTGAAAACTGAGTTTCCTTGAGAGCTGCATGGAAGCCTGATGGTGTGTGAAGTTAGTGAGCCAAATGGAGGTGTTCTCTCACAAGAACCACTCGGCTGATTCTTCTTCAACATGCGCTTCACCAACATGCAGTGTTTCCTTGATTGAATTAGCTCTCACACCAATATTTGGGCCTGGAGCCTTTGCATTGAGGGCTACCTGAAAACGGCTTTAGCGCTGAAGTTGTCTGTGAATGTGGAGTTGGTGGCATGTGAAACCCGCCTGTGGAGCATTGGTTTGTGTGGGATGCTCTACCAGGTTCATTCCTACAAAATACACTCAAAGGGCATTAAGCCTAGAGTGCGAAAACTGAGTTTCCTTGAGAGCTGCTTGGAAGCCTGATGGTGTGTGAAGTTAGTGAGCCAAATGGAGTTGTTCTCCCACAAGAACCACTCGGCTGATTCTTCTTCAATATGCGCTTCACAAACATGCAGTGTTTCCTTGATTGAATTAGCTCTCACACCAATATTTGCGCCTAGAGCCTTTGTATTGAGGGCTATCTGAAAATGGCTGTGGCGCTGAAGTTGTCTGTGAATGTGGAGTTGGTGGCATGTGAAACCCGCATGTGGAGCATTGGTTTGTGTGGGATGCTCTACCAGGTTCATTCCTACATAATGCACTCAAAGGGCATTAAGCCTAGAGTGTGAAAACTGAGTTTCCTTGAGAGCTGCCTGGAAGCCTGATGGTGTGTGAAGTTAGTGAGCCAAATGGAGGTGTTCTCTCACAAGAACCACTCGGCCGATTCTTCTTCAATATGCGCTTCACCAACATGCAGTGTTTCCTTGATTGAATTAGCTCTCACACCAATATTTGCGTCTAGAGCCTTTGCATTGAGGGCTATCTGAAAATGGCTTTGGCGCTGAAGTTGTCTGTGAATGTGGAGTTGGTGGCATGTGAATCCCGCATGTGGAGCATTGGTTCGTGTGGGATGCTCTACCAGGTGCATTTCATTCCTAGGCACTCAAAGGGCATGAAGCCTAGAGTGTGAAAACTGAGTTTCCTTGAGAGCTGCTTGGAAGCCTGATGGTGTGTGAAGTTAGTGAGCCAAATGGAGTTGTTCCCCCACAAGAACCACTCGGCTGATTCTTCTTCAATATGCGCTTCACCAACATGCAGTGTTTCCTTGATTGAATTAGCTCTCACACCAATATTTGCACCTAGAGCCTTTGCATTGAGGGCTATCTGAAAATGGCTTTGGCGCTGAAGTTGTCTGTGAATGTGGAGTTGGTGGCATGTGAAACCCGCATGTGGAACATTCGTTTCTGTGGGATGCTCTACCAGGTTCATTCCTACATAATGCACTCAAAGGGCATTAAGCCTAGAGTGTGAAAACTGAGTTTCCTTGAGAGCTGCATGGAAGCCTGATGGTGTGTGAAGTTAGTGAGCCAAATGGAGGTGTTCTCTCACAAGAACCACTCGGCTGATTCTTCTTCAATATGCGCTTCACCAACATGCAGTGTTTCCTTGATTGAATTAGCTCTCACACCAATATTTGGGCCTAGAGCCTTTGTATTGTGGGCTATCTGAAAATGGCTGTGGCGCTGAAGTTGTCTGTGAATGTGGAGTTGG
Organism: Ochotona princeps; assembly: GCF_030435755.1. NCBI lineage: Eukaryota > Metazoa > Chordata > Mammalia > Lagomorpha > Ochotonidae > Ochotona > Ochotona princeps. The sequence continues at coordinate 114,017 of NW_026698050.1, forward strand.
TGGCATGTGAAACCCGCATGTGGAGCATTGGTTTGTGTGGGATGCTCTACCAGGTTCATTCCTAGATAATGCACTCAAAGGGCATTAAGCCTAGAGTGTGAAAACTGAGTTTCCTTGAGAGCTGCATGGAAGCCTGATGGTGTGTGAAGTTAGTGAGCCAAATGGAGGTGTTCTCTCACAAGAACCACTCGGCTGATTCTTCTTCAATATGCGCTTCACCAACATGCAGTGTTTCCTTGATTGAATTAGCTCTCACACCAATATTTGCGCCTAGAGCCTTTGTATTGAGGGCTATCTGAAAATGGCCCTGGCGCTGAAGTTGTCTGTGAATGTGGAGTTGGTGGCATGTGAAACCCGCCTGTGGAGCATGGGTTTGTGTGGGATGCTCTACCAGGTTCATTTCAGTCCTAGACACTCAAAGGGCATTAAGCCTAGAGTGTGAAAACTGAGTTTCCTTCAGAGCTGCTTGGAAGCCTGATGGTGTGTGAAGTTAGTGAGCCAAATGGAGTTGTTCTCCCACAAGAACCACTCGGCTGATTCTTCTTCAATATGCGCTTCACAAACATGCAGTGTTTCCTTGATTGAATTAGCTCTCACACCAATATTTGCGCCTAGAGCCTTTGTATTGAGGGCTATCTGAAAATGGCTGTGGCGCTGAAGTTGTCTGTGAATGTGGAGTTGGTGGCATGTGAAACCCGCATGTGGAGCATTGGTTCGTGTGGGATGCTCTACCAGGTGCATTTCATTCCTAGGCACTCAAAGGGCATTAAGCCTAGAGTGTGAAAACTGAGTTTCCTTGAGAGCTGCTTGGAAGCCTGATGGTGTGTGAAGTTAGTGAGCCAAATGGAGTTGTTCTCCCACAAGAACCACTCGGCTGATCCTTCTTCAATATGCGCTTCACCAACATGCAGTGTTTCCTTGATTGAACTAGCTCTCACACCAATATTTGGGCCTAGAGCCTTTGCATTGAGGGCTAACTGAAAATGGCTTTGGCGCTGAAGTTGTCTGTGAATGTGGAGTTGGTGGCATGTGAAACCCGCATGTGGAGCATTGGTTTGTGTGGGATGCTCTACCAGGTTCATTCCTAAATAATGCACTCAAAGGGCATTAAGCCTAGAGTGTGAAAACTGAGTTTCCTTGAGAGCTGCTTGGAAGCCTGATGGTGTGTGAAGTTAGTGAGACAAATGGAGTTGTTCTCCCACAAGAACCACTCGGCTGATTCTTCTTCAATATGCGCTTCACCAACATGCAGTGTTTCCTTGATTGAATTAGCTCTCACACCAATATTTTCGCCTAGAGCCTTTGCATTGAGGGCTATCTGAAAATGGCTTTGGCGCTGAAGTTGTCTGTGAATGTGGAGTTGGTGGCATGTGAAACCCGCATGTGGAGCATTGGTTTGTGTGGGATGCTCTACCAGGTTCATTCCTAGATAATGCACTCAAAGGGCATTAAGCCTAGAGTGTGAAAACTGAGTTTCCTTGAGAGCTGCTTGGAAGCCTGATGGTGTGTGAAGTTAGTGAGCCAAATGGAGTTGTTGTCCCACAAGAACCACTCGGCTGATTCTTCTTCAATATGCGCTTCACCAACATGCAGTGTTTCCTTGATTGAATTAGCTCTCACACCAATATTTGCGTCTAGAGCCTTTGCATTGAGGGCTATCTGAAAATGGCTGTGGCGCTGAAGTTGTCTGTGAATGTGGAGTTGGTGGCATGTGAAACCCGCATGTGGAGCATTGGTTCGTGTGGGATGCTCTACCAGGTGCATTTCATTCCTAGGCACTCAAAGGGCATGAAGCCTAGAGTGTGAAAACTGAGTTTCCTTGAGAGCTGCTTGGAAGCCTGATGGTGTGTGAAGTTAGTGAGCCAAATGGAGTTGTTCCCCCACAAGAACCACTCGGCTGATTCTTCTTCAATATGCGCTTCACCAACATGCAGTGTTTCCTTGATTGAATTAGCTCTCACACCAATATTTGCACCTAGAGCCTTTGCATTGAGGGCTATCTGAAAATGGCTTTGGCGCTGAAGTTGTCTGTGAATGTGGAGTTGGTGGCATGTGAAACCCGCATGTGGAACATTCGTTTCTGTGGGATGCTCTACCAGGTTCATTCCTACATAATGCACTCAAAGGGCATTAAGCCTAGAGTGTGAAAACTGAGTTTCCTTGAGAGCTGCATGGAAGCCTGATGGTGTGTGAAGTTAGTGAGCCAAATGGAGGTGTTCTCTCACAAGAACCACTCGGCTGATTCTTCTTCAATATGCGCTTCACCAACATGCAGTGTTTCCTTGATTGAATTAGCTCTCACACCAATATTTGGGCCTAGAGCCTTTGTATTGTGGGCTATCTGAAAATGGCTGTGGCGCTGAAGTTGTCTGTGAATGTGGAGTTGGTGGCATGTGAAACCCGCATGTGGAGCATTGGTTTGTGTGGGATGCTCTACCAGGTTCATTCCTAGATAATGCACTCAAAGGGCATTAAGCCTAGAGTGTGAAAACTGAGTTTCCTTGAGAGCTGCATGGAAGCCTGATGGTGTGTGAAGTTAGTGAGCCAAATGGAGGTGTTCTCTCACAAGAACCACTCGGCTGATTCTTCTTCAATATGCGCTTCACCAACATGCAGTGTTTCCTTGATTGAATTAGCTCTCACACCAATATTTGCGCCTAGAGCCTTTGTATTGAGGGCTATCTGAAAATGGCCCTGGCGCTGAAGTTGTCTGTGAATGTGGAGTTGGTGGCATGTGAAACCCGCCTGTGGAGCATGGGTTTGTGTGGGATGCTCTACCAGGTTCATTTCAGTCCTAGACACTCAAAGGGCATTAAGCCTAGAGTGTGAAAACTGAGTTTCCTTCAGAGCTGCTTGGAAGCCTGATGGTGTGTGAAGTTAGTGAGCCAAATGGAGTTGTTCTCCCACAAGAACCACTCGGCTGATTCTTCTTCAATATGTGCTTCACCAACATGCAGTGTTTCCTTGATTGAATTAGCTCTCACACCAATATTTGCGCCTAGAGCCTTTGCATTGAGAGCTATCTGAAAATGGCTGTGGCGCTGAAGTTGTCTGTGAATGTGGAGTTGGTGGCATGTGAAACCCGCATGTGGAACATTCGTTTCTGTGGGATGCTCTACCAAGTTCATTCCTACATAATGCACTCAAAGGGCATTAAGCCTAGAGTGTGAAAACTGAGTTTCCTTGAGAGCTGCATGGAAGCCTGATGGTGTGTGAAGTTAGTGAGCCAAATGGAGGTGTTCTCTCACAAGAACCACTCGGCTGATTCTTCTTCAACATGCGCTTCACCAACATGCAGTGTTTCCTTGATTGAATTAGCTCTCACACCAATATTTGGGCCTGGAGCCTTTGCATTGAGGGCTACCTGAAAACGGCTTTAGCGCTGAAGTTGTCTGTGAATGTGGAGTTGGTGGCATGTGAAACCCGCCTGTGGAGCATTGGTTTGTGTGGGATGCTCTACCAGGTTCATTCCTACAAAATACACTCAAAGGGCATTAAGCCTAGAGTGCGAAAACTGAGTTTCCTTGAGAGCTGCTTGGAAGCCTGATGGTGTGTGAAGTTAGTGAGCCAAATGGAGTTGTTCTCCCACAAGAACCACTCGGCTGATTCTTCTTCAATATGTGCTTCACAAACATGCAGTGTTTCCTTGATTGAATTAGCTCTCACACCAATATTTGCGCCTAGAGCCTTTGTATTGAGGGCTATCTGAAAATGGCTGTGGCGCTGAAGTTGTCTGTGAATGTGGACTTGGTGGCATGTGAAACCCGCATGTGGAGCATTGGTTCGTGTGGGATGCTCTACCAGGTGCATTTCATTCCTAGGCACTCAAAGGGCATTAAGCCTAGAGTGTGAAAACTGAGTTTCCTTGAGAGCTGCTTGGAAGCCTGATGGTGTGTGAAGTTAGTGAGCCAAATGGAGTTGTTCTCCCACAAGAACCACTCGGCTGATCCTTCTTCAATATGCGCTTCACCAACATGCAGTGTTTCCTTGATTGAACTAGCTCTCACACCAATATTTGGGCCTAGAGCCTTTGCATTGAGGGCTAACTGAAAATGGCTTTGGCGCTGAAGTTGTCTGTGAATGTGGAGTTGGTGGCATGTGAAACCCGCATGTGGAGCATTGGTTTGTGTGGGATGCTCTACCAGGTTCATTCCTACATAATGCACTCAAAGGGCATTAAGCCTAGAGTGTGAAAACTGAGTTTCCTTGAGAGCTGCTTGGAAGCCTGATGGTGTGTGAAGTTAGTGAGACAAATGGAGTTGTTCTCCCACAAGAACCACTCGGCTGATTCTTCTTCAATATGCGCTTCACCAACATGCAGTGTTTCCTTGATTGAATTAGCTCTCACACCAATATTTTCGCCTAGAGCCTTTGCATTGAGGGCTATCTGAAAATGGCTTTGGCGCTGAAGTTGTCTGTGAATGTGGAGTTGGTGGCATGTGAAACCCGCATGTGGAGCATTGGTTTGTGTGGGATGCTCTACCAGGTTCATTCCTAGATAATGCACTCAAAGGGCATTAAGCCTAGAGTGTGAAAACTGAGTTTCCTTGAGAGCTGCTTGGAAGCCTGATGGTGTGTGAAGTTAGTGAGCCAAATGGAGTTGTTGTCCCACAAGAACCACTCGGCTGATTCTTCTTCAATATGCGCTTCACCAACATGCAGTGTTTCCTTGATTGAATTAGCTCTCACACCAATATTTGCGTCTAGAGCCTTTGCATTGAGGGCTATCTGAAAATGGCTGTGGCGCTGAAGTTGTCTGTGAATGTGGAGTTGGTGGCATGTGAAACCCGCATGTGGAGCATTGGTTTGTGTGGGATGCTCTACCAGGTTCATTCCTAGATAATGCACTCAAAGGGCATTAAGCCTAGAGTGTGAAAACTGAGTTTCCTTGAGAGCTGCCTGGAAGCCTGATGGTGTGTGAAGTTAGTGAGCCAAATGGAGTTGTTGTCCCACAAGAACCACTCGGCTGATTCTTCTTCAATATGCGCTTCACCAACATGCAGTGTTTCCTTGATTGAATTAGCTCTCACACCAATATTTGCGTCTAGAGCCTTTGCATTGAGGGCTATCTGAAAATGGCTGTGGCGCTGAAGTTGTCTGTGAATGTGGAGTTGGTGGCATGTGAAACCCGCATGTGGAGCATTGGTTTGTGTGGGATGCTCTACCAGGTGCATTTCATTCCTAGGCACTCAAAAGGCATTAAGCCTAGAGTGTGAAAACTGAGTTTCCTTGAGAGCTGCTTGGAAGCCTGATGGTGTGTGAAGTTAGTGAGCCAAATGGAGTTGTTGTCCCACAAGAACCACTCGGCTGATTCTTCTTCAATATGCGCTTCACCAACATGCAGTGTTTCCTTGATTGAATTAGCTCTCACACCAATATTTGCGTCTAGAGCCTTTGCATTGAGGGCTATCTGAAAACGGCTGTGACGCTGAAGTTGCCTGTGAATGTGGAGTTGGTGGCATGTGAAACCCGCATGTGGAGCATTGGTTTGTGTGCGATGCTCTACCAGGTTCATTCCTACATAATACACTCAAAGGGCATTAAGCCTAGAGTGTGAAAACTGAGTTTCCTTGAGAGCTGTTTGGAAGCCTGATGGTGTGTGAAGTTAGTGAGCCAAATGGAGTTGTTCCCCCACAAGAACCACTCGGCTGATTCTTCTTCAATATGCGCTTCACCAACATGCAGTGTTTCCTTGATTGAATTAGCTCTCACACCAATATTTGCGCCTAGAGCCTTTGCATTGAGAGCTATCTGAAAATGGCTTTGGCGCTGAAGTTGTCTGTGAATGTGGAGTTGGTGGCATGTGAAACCCGCATGTGGAGCATTGGTTTGTGTGGGATGCTCTACCAGGTTCATTCCTAGATAATGCACTCAAAGGGCATTAAGCCTAGAGTGTGAAAACTCAGTTTCCTTGAGAGCTGCTTGGAAGCCTGATGGTGTGTGAAGTTAGTGAGCCAAATGGAGTTGTTGTCCCACAAGAACCACTCGGCTGATTCTTCTTCAATATGCGCTTCACCAACATGCAGTGTTTCCTTGATTGAATTAGCTCTCACACCAATATTTGCGTCTAGAGCCTTTGCATTGAGGGCTATCTGAAAATGGCTGTGGCGCTGAAGTTGTCTGTGAATGTGGAGTTGGTGGCATGTGAAACCCCCATGTGGAGCATTGGTTTGTGTGGGATGCTCTACCAGGTTCATTCCTAGATAATGCACTCAAAGGGCATTAAGCCTAGAGTGTGAAAACTGAGTTTCCTTGAGAGCTGCTTGGAAGCCTGATGGTGTGTGAAGTTAGTGAGCCAAATTTAGTTGTTCTCCCACAAGAACCACTCGGCTGATTCTTCTTCAATATGCGCTTCACCAACATGCAGTGTTTCCTTGATTGAATTAGCTCTCACACCAATATTTGCGCCTAGAGCCTTTGCATTGAGGGCTATCTGAAAATGGCTTTGGCGCTGAAGTTGTCTGTGAATGTGGAGTTGGTGGCATGTGAAACCCGCATGTGGAGCATTGGTTTGTGTGGGATGCTCTACCAGGTTCATTCCTAGATAATGCACTCCAAGGGCATTAAGCCTAGAGTGTGAAAACTGAGTTTCCTTGAGAGCTGCTTGGAAGCCTGATGGTGTGTGAAGTTAGTGAGCCAAATGGAGTTGTTCTCCCACAAGAACCACTCGGCTGATTCTTCTTCAATATGCGCTTCACCAACATGCAGTGTTTCCTTGATTGAATTAGCTCTCACACCAATATTTGCGCCTAGAGCCTTTGCATTGAGGGCTATCTGAAAATGGCTTTGGCGCTGAAGTTGTCTGTGAATGTGGAGTTGGTGGCATGTGAAACCCGCATGTGGAGCATTGGTTTGTGTGGGATGCTCTACCAGGTTCATTCCTACATAATGCACTCAAAGGGCATTAAGCCTAGAGTGTGAAAACTGAGTTTCCTTGAGAGCTGCTTGGAAGCCTGATGGTGTGTGAAGTTAGTGAGCCAAATGGAGTTGTTGTCCCACAAGAACCACTCGGCTGATTCTTCTTCAATATGCGCTTCACCAACATGCAGTGTTTCCTTGATTGAATTAGCTCTCACACCAATATTTGCGTCTAGAGCCTTTGCATTGAGGGCTATCTGAAAACGGCTGTGACGCTGAAGTTGCCTGTGAATGTGGAGTTGGTGGCATGTGAAACCCGCATGTGGAGCATTGGTTTGTGTGCGATGCTCTACCAGGTTCATTCCTAGATAATGCACTCAAAGGGCATTAAGCCTAGAGTGTGAAAACTGAGTTTCCTTGAGAGCTGTTTGGAAGCCTGATGGTGTGTGAAGTTAGTGAGCCAAATGGAGTTGTTCCCCCACAAGAACCACTCGGCTGATTCTTCTTCAATATGCGCTTCACCAACATGCAGTGTTTCCTTGATTGAATTAGCTCTCACACCAATATTTGCGCCTAGAGCCTTTGCATTGAGAGCTATCTGAAAATGGCTTTGGCGCTGAAGTTGTCTGTGAATGTGGAGTTGGTGGCATGTGAAACCCGCATGTGGAACATTCGTTTCTGTGGGATGCTCTACCAGGTTCATTCCTAGATAATGCACTCAAAGGGCATTAAGCCTAGAGTGTGAAAACTCAGTTTCCTTGAGAGCTGCTTGGAAGCCTGATGGTGTGTGAAGTTAGTGAGCCAAATGGAGTTGTTGTCCCACAAGAACCACTCGGCTGATTCTTCTTCAATATGCGCTTCACCAACATGCAGTGTTTCCTTGATTGAATTAGCTCTCACACCAATATTTGCGCCTAGAGCCTTTGCATTGAGGGCTATCTGAAAATGGCTGTGGCGCTGAAGTTGTCTGTGAATGTGGAGTTGGTGGCATGTGAAACCCCCATGTGGAGCATTGGTTTGTGTGGGATGCTCGACCAGGTTCATTCCTAGATAATGCACTCAAAGGGCATTAAGCCTAGAGTGTGAAAACTGAGTTTCCTTGAGAGCTGCCTGGAAGCCTGATGGTGTGTGAAGTTAGTGAGCCAAATGGAGTTGTTCTCCCACAAGAACCACTCGGCTGATTCTTCTTCAATATGCGCTTCACCAACATGCACTGTTTCCTTGATTGAATTAGCTCTCACACCAATATTTGTGCCTAGAGCCTTTGCATTGAGGGCTATCTGAAAATGGCTTTGGCGCTGAAGTTGTCTGTGAATGTGGAGTTGGTGGCATGTGAAACCCGCATGTGGAGCATTGGTTTGTGTGGGATGCTCTACCAGGTTCATTCCTACATAATGCACTCAAAGGGCATTAAGCCTAGAGTGTGAAAACTGAGTTTCCTTGAGAGCTGCTTGGAAGCCTGATGGTGTGTGAAGTTAGTGAGCCAAATGGAGTTGTTCTCCCACAAGAACCACTCGGCTGATTCTTCTTCAATATGCGCTTCACCAACATGCAGTGTTTCCTTGATTGAATTAGCTCTCACACCAATATTTGCGTCTAGAGCCTTTGCATTGAGGGCTATCTGAAAACGGCTGTGACGCTGAAGTTGCCTCTGAATGTGGAGTTGGTGGCATGTGAAACCCGCATGTTGAGCATTGGTTTGTGTGGGATGCTCTACCAGGTTCATTCCTAGATAATGCACTCAAAGGGCATTAAGCCTAGAGTGTGAAAACTGAGTTTCCTTGAGAGCTGCATGGAAGCCTGATGGTGTGTGAAGTTAGTGAGCCAAATGGAGGTGTTCTCTCACAAGAACCACTCGGCTGATTCTTCTTCAATATGCGCTTCACAAACATGCAGTGTTTCCTTGATTGAATTAGCTCTCACACCAATATTTGCGCCTAGAGCCTTTGTATTGAGGGCTATCTGAAAATGGCCCTGGCGCTGAAGTTGTCTGGGAATGTGGAGTTGGTGGCATGTGAAACCCGCATGTGGAGCATGGGTTTGTGTGGGATGCTCTACCAGGTTCATTTCAGTACTAGGAATTCAAAGGGCATTAAGCCTAGAGTGTGAAAACTGAGTTTCCTTGAGAGCTGCATGGAAGCCTGATGGTGTGTGAAGTTAGTGAGCCAAATGGAGTTGTTCCCCCACAAGAACCACTCAGCTGATTCTTCTTCAATATGCGCTTCACCAACATGCAGTGTTTCCTTGATTGAATTAGCTCTCACACCAATATTTGTGTCTAGAGCCTTTGCATTGAGGGCTATCTGAAAACGGCTGTGACGCTGAAGTTGCCTGTGAATGTGGAGTTGGTGGCATGTGAAACCCGCATGTGGAGCATTGGTTTGTGTGCGATGCTCTACCAGGTTCATTCCTAGATAATGCACTCAAAGGGCATTAAGCCTAGAGTGTGAAAACTGAGTTTCCTTGAGAGCTGCTTGGAAGCCTGATGGTGTGTGAAGTTAGTGAGCCAAATGGAGTTGTTCCCCCACAAGAACCACTCGGCTGATTCTTCTTCAATATGCGCTTCACCAACATGCAGTGTTTCCTTGATTGAATTAGCTCTCACACCAATATTTGCGCCTACAGCCTTTGCATTGAGAGCTATCTGAAAATGGCTTTGGCGCTGAAGTTGTCTGTGAATGTGGAGTTGGTGGCATGTGAAACCCGCATGTGGAGCATTGGTTTGTGTGGGATGCTCTACCAGGTTCATTCCTAGATAATGCACTCAAAGGGCATTAAGCCTAGAGTGTGAAAACTGAGTTTCCTTGAGAGCTGCATGGAAGCCTGATGGTGTGTGAAGTTAGTGAGCCAAATGGAGGTGTTCTCTCACAAGAACCACTCGGCTGATTCTTCTTCAATATGCGCTTCACCAACATGCAGTGTTTCCTTGATTGAATTAGCTCTCACAACAATATTTGCGCCAACAGCCTTTGTATTGAGGGCTATCTGAAAATGGCCTTGGCGCTGAAGTTGTCTGTGAATGTGGAGTTGGTGGCATGTGAAACCCGCATGTGGAGCATGGGTTTGTGTGGGATGCTCTACCAGGTTCATTCCTACATAATACACTCAAAGGGCATTAAGCCTAGAGTGTGAAAACTGAGTTTCCTTGAGAGCTGCTTGGAAGCCTGATGGTGTGTGAAGTTAGTGAGCCAAATGGAGTTGTTCTCCCACAAGAACCACTCGGCAGATTCTTCTTCAATATGCGCTTCACCAACATGCAGTGTTTCCTTGATTGAATTAGCTCTCACACCAATATTTGCGTCTAGAGCCTTTGCATTGAGGGCTATCTGAAAATGGCTTTGGCGCTGAAGTTGTCTGTGAATGTGGAGTTGGTGGCATGTGAAACCCGCATGTGGAGCATTGGTTTGTGTGGGATGCTCTACCAGGTTCATTCCTAGATAATGCACTGAAAGGGCATTAAGCCTAGAGTGTGAAAACTGAGTTTCCTTGAGAGCTGCTTGGAAGCCTGATGGTGTGTGAAGTTAGTGAGCCAAATGGAGTTGTTCTCCCACAAGAACCACTCGGCTGATTCTTCTTCAATATGCGCTTCACCAACATGCAGTGTTTCCTTGATTGAATTAGCTCTCACACCAATATTTGGGCCTGGAGCCTTTGCATGAGGGCTACTTTAAAACGGCTTTGGCGCTGAAGTTGTCTGTGAATGTGGAGTTGGTGGCATGTGAAACCCGCATGTGGAGCATTGGTTTGTGTGATAAGCTCACCAAGCTTCATTTCAGTCCTAGGCACTCAAAGGGCATTAAGCCTAGAGTGTGAAAACTGAGTTTCCTTGAGAGCTGCTTGGAAGCCTGATGGTGTGTGAAGTTAGTGAGCCAAATGGAGGTGTTCTCCCACAAGAACCACTCGGCTGATTCTTCTTCAACATGCGCTTCACCAACATGCAGTGTTTCCTTGATTGAATTAGCTCTCACACCAATATTTGGGCCTGGAGCCTTTGCATTGAGGGCTACCTGAAAACGGCTTTGGCGCTGAAGTTGTCTGGGAATGTGGAGTTGGTGGCATGTGAAACCCGCATGTGGAGCATTCATTTCTGTTATAAACTCACCAAGCTTAATTTGAGTCCTAGGCACTCAAAGGGCATTAAGCCTAGAGTGTGAAAACTGAGTTTCCTTGAGAGCTGCTTGGAAGCCTGATGGTGTGTGAAGTTAGTGAGCCAAATGGAGTTGTTCCCCCACAAGAACCACTCGGCTGATTCTTCTTCAATATGCGCTTCACCAACATGCAATGTTGCCTTGATTGAATTAGCTCTCACACCAATATTTGGGCCTAGAGCCTTTGCATTGAGAGCTATCTGAAAATGGCTTTGGCGCTGAAGTTGTCTGTGAATGTGGAGTTGGTGGCATGTGAAACCCGCATGTGGAGCATTGGTTTGTGTGGGATGCTCTACCAGGTTCATTCCTACATAATGCACTCAAAGGGCATTAAGCCTAGAGTGTGAAAACTGAGTTTCCTTGAGAGCTGCTTGGAAGCCTGATGGTGTGTGAAGTTAGTGAGCCAAATGGAGTTGTTCTCCCACAAGAACCACTCGGCTGATTCTTCTTCAATATGCGCTTCACCAACATGCAGTGTTTCCTTGATTGAATTAGCTCTCACACCAATATTTTCGCCTAGAGCCTTTGCATTGAGGGCTATCTGAAAATGGCTTTGGCGCTGAAGTTGTCTGTGAATGTGGAGTTGGTGGCATGTGACACCCGCCTGTGGAGCATTGGTTTGTGTGGAATGCTCTACCAGGTTCATTCCTACATAATGCACTCAAAGGGCATTAAGCCTAGAGTGTGAAAACTGAGTTTCCTTGAGAGCTGCTTGGAAGCCTGATGGTGTGTGAAGTTAGTGAGCCGAATGGAGTTGTTCCCCCACAAGAACCACTCGGCTGATCCTTCTTCAATATGCCCTTCACCAGCATGCAGTGTTTCCTTGATTGAATTAGCTCTCACACCAATATTTGCGTCTAGAGCCTTTGCATTGAGGGCTATCTGAAAATGGCTTTGGCGCTGAAGTTGCCTGTGAATGTGGAGTTGGTGGCATGTGAAACCCGCATGTGGAGCATTGGTTTGTGTGGGATGCTCTACCAGGTTCATTCCTAGATAATGCACTCAATGGGCACTAAGCCTAGAGTGTGAAAACTGAGTTTCCTTGAGAGCTGCTTGGAAGCCTGATGGTGTGTGAAGTTAGTGAGCCAAATGGAGTTGTTCTCCCACAAGAACCACTCGGCTGATCCTTCTTCAATATGCGCTTCACCAACATGCAGTGTTTCCTTGATTGAATTAGCTCTCACACCAATATTTGCGTCTAGAGCCTTTGTATTGAGGGCTATCTGAAAATGGCTTTGGCGCTGAAGTTGTCTGTGAATGTGGAGTTGGTGGCATGTGAAACCCGCATGTGGAGCATTGGTTTGTGTGGGATGCTCTACCAGGTTCATTCCTACATAATGCACTCAAAGGACATTAAGCCTAGAGTGTGAAAACTGAGTTTCCTTGAGAGCTGCTTGGAAGCCTGGTGGTGTGTGAAGTTAGTGAGCCAAATGGAGTTGTTCTCCCACAAGAACCACTCGGCTGATTCTTCTTCAATATGCGCTTCACCAACATGCAGTGTTTCCTTGATTGAATTAGCTCTCACACCAATATTTGCGTCTAGAGCCTTTGCATTGAGGGCTACCTGAAAACGGCTTTGGCGCTGAAGTTGTCTGTGAATGTGGAGTTGGTGGCATGTGAAACCCGCATGTGGAGCATTGGTTTGTGTGCGATGCTCTACCAGGTTCATTCCTACATAATACACTCAAAGGGCATTAAGCCTAGAGTGTGAAAACTGAGTTTCCTTGAGAGCTGCTTGGAAGCCTGATGGTGTGTGAAGTTAGTGAGCCGAATGGAGTTGTTCTCCCACAAGAACCACTCGGCTGATTCTTCTTCAATATGCGCTTCACCAACATGCAGTGTTTCCTTGATTGAATTAGCTCTCACACCAATATTTGGGCCTAGAGCCTTTGCATTGAGGGCTATCTGAAAATGGCTTTGGCGCTGAAGTTGTCTGTGAATGTGGAGTTGGTGGCATGTGAAACCCGCATGTGGAGCATTGGTTTGTGTGGGATGCTCGACCAGGTTCATTCCTAGATAATGCACTGAAAGGGCATTAAGCCTAGAGTGTGAAAACTGAGTTTCCTTGAGAGCTGCTTGGAAGCCTGATGGTGTGTGAAGTTAGTGAGCCAAATGGAGTTGTTCTCAAACAAGAACCACTTGGCAGATTCTTCTTCAATATGCGCTTCACCAACATGCAGTGTTTCCTTGATTGAATTAGCTCTCACACCAATATTTGCGTCTAGAGCCTTTGCATTGAGGGCTATCTGAAAATGGCTTTGGCGCTGAAGTTGTCTGTGAATGTGGAGTTGGTGGCATGTGAAACCCGCATGTGGAGCATTGGTTTGTGTGGGATGCTCTACCAGGATCATTCCTAGATAATGCACTCAAAGGGCATTAAGCCTAGAGTGTGAAAACAGAGTTTCCTTGAGAGCTGCTTGGAAGCCTGATGGTGTGTGAAGTTAGTGAGCCAAATGTAGTTGTTCTCCCACAAGAACCACTCGGCTGATTCTTCTTCAATATGCGCTTCACCAACATGCAGTGTTTCCTTGATTGAATTAGCTCTCACACCAATATTTGGGCCTGGAGCCTTTGCATTGAGGGCTACCTGAAAACGGCTTTGGCACTGAAGTTGTCTGTGAATGTGGAGTTGGTGGCATGTGAAACCCGCATGTGGAGCATTGGTTTGTGTGATAAGCTCACCAAGCTTCATTTCAGTCCTAGGCACTCAAAGGGCATTAAGCCTAGAGTGTGAAAACTGAGTTTCCTTGAGAGCTGCTTGGAAGCCTGATGGTGTGTGAAGTTAGTGAGCCAAATGGAGTTGTTCTCCCACAAGAACCACTCGGCTGATTCTTCTTCAATATGCGCTTCACCAACATGCAGTGTTTCCTTGATTGAATTAGCTCTCACACCAATATTTGCACCTAGAGCCTTTGCATTGAGGGCTATCTGAAAATGGCTTTGGCGCTGAAGTTGTCTGTGAATGTGGAGTTGGTGGCATGTGAAACCCGCATGTGGAGCATTGGTTCGTGTGGGATGCTCTACCAGGTGCATTTCAGTCCTAGGCACTCAAAGGGCATTAAGCCTAGAGTGTGAAAACTGAGTTTCCTTCAGAGCTGCTTGAAACCCTGATGGTGTGTGAAGTTAGTGAGCCAAATGGAGTTGTTCTCCCACAAGAACCACTCGGCTGATCCTTCTTCAATATGCGCTTCACCAACATGCAGTGTTTCCTTGATTGAATTAGCTCTCACACCAATATTTGGGCCTGGAGCCTTTGCATTGAGGGCTACCTGAAAACGGCTTTGGCGCTGAAGTTGTCTGTGAATGTGGAGTTGGTGGCATGCGAAACCCGCATGTGGAGCATTGGTTTGTGTGATAAGCTCACCAAGCTTCATTTCAGTCCTAGGCACTCAAAGGGCATTAAGCCTAGAGTGTGAAAACTGAGTTTCCTTGAGAGCTGCTTGGAAGCCTGATGGTGTGTGAAGTTAGTGAGCCAAATGGAGTTGTTCTCCCACAAGAACCACTCGGCTGATTCTTCTTCAATATGCGCTTCACCAACATGCAGTGTTTCCTTGATTGAATTAGCTCTCACACCAATATTTGCGTCTAGAGCCTTTGCATTGAGAGCTATCTGAAAATGGCTTTGGCGCTGAAGTTGTCTGTGAATGTGGAGTTGGTGGCATGTGAAACCCGCATGTGGAGCATTGGTTTGTGTGGGATGCTCTACCAGGTTCATTCCTACATAATGCACTCAAAGGGCATTAAGCCTAGAGTGTGAAAACTGAGTTTCCTTGAGAGCTGCTTGGAAGCCTGATGGTGTGTGAAGTTAGTGAGCCAAATGGAGTTGTTCTCCCACAAGAACCACTCGGCTGATTCTTCTTCAATATGCGCTTCACCAACATGCAGTGTTTCCTTGATTGAATTAGCTCTCACACCAATATTTGGGCCTGGAGCCTTTGCATGAGGGCTACCTGAAAACGGCTTTGGCGCTGAAGTTGTCTGTGAATGTGGAGTTGGTGGCATGTGAAACCCGCCTGTGGAGCATTGGTTTGTGTGATAAGCTCACCAAGCTTCATTTCAATCCTAGGCACTCAAAGGGCATTAAGCCTAGAGTGTGAAAACTGAGTTTCCTTGAGAGCTGCTTGGAAGCCTGATGGTGTGTGAAGTTAGTGAGCCAAATGGAGGTGTTCTCCCACAAGAACCACGCGGCTGATTCTTCTTCAATATGCGCTTCACCAACATGCAGTGTTTCCTTGATTGATTTAGCTCTCACACCAATATTTGGGCCTAGAGCCTTTGCATTGAGGGCTATCTGAAAATGGCTTTGGCGCTGAAGTTGTCTGTGAATGTGGAGTTGGTGGCATGTGAAACCCGCATGTGGAGCATTGGTTCGTGTGGGATGCTCGACCAGGTTCATTTCAGTCCTAGGCACTCAAAGGGCATTAAGCCTAGAGTGTGAAAACTGAGTTTCCTTGAGAGCTGCTTGGAAGCCTGATGGTGTGTGAAGTTAGTGAGCCAAATGGAGTTGTTCTCCCACAAGAACCACTCGGCTGATTCTTCTTCAATATGCGCTTCACCAACATGCAGTGTTTCCTTGATTGAATTAGCTCTCACACCAATATTTGGGCCTGGAGCCTTTTCATTGAGGGCTACCTGAAAACGGCTTTGGCGCTGAAGTTGTCTGTGAATGCGGAGTTGGTGGCATGTGAAACCCGCCTGTGGAGCATTGGTTTGTGTGATAAGCTTGGAACCCTGATGGTGTGTGAAGTTAGTGAGCCAAATGGAGTTGTTCTCCCACAAGAACCACTCGGCTGATCCTTCTTCAACATGCGCTTCACCAACATGCAGTGTTTCCTTGATTGAATTAGCTCTCACACCAATATTTGGGCCTGGAGCCTTTGTATTGAGGGCTATCTGAAAATGGCTGTGGCGCTGAAGTTGTCTGTGAATGTGGAGTTGGTGGCATGTGAAACCCGCATGTGGAGCATTGGTTTGTGTGATAATCTCACCAAGCTTCATTTCAGTCCTAGGCACTCAAAGGTCATTAAGCCTAGAGTGTGAAAACTGAGTTTCCTTGAGAGCTGCTTGGAAGCCTGATGGTGTGTGAAGTTAGTGAGCCAAATGGAGTTGTTCTCCCACAAGAACCACTCGGCTGATTCTTCTTCAATATGCGCTTCACCAACATGCAGTGTTTCCTTGATTGAATTAGCTCTCACACCAATATTTGCACCTAGAGCCTTTGCATTGAGGGCTATCTGAAAATGGCTTTGGCGATGAAGTTGTCTGTGAATGTGGAGTTGGTGGCATGTGAAACCCGCATGTGGAACATTCTTTTCTGTGGGATGCTCTACCAGGTTCATTCCTAGATAATGCACTCAAAGGGCACTAAGCCTAGAGTGTGAAAACTGAGTTTCCTTGAGAGCTGCTTGGAACCCTGATGGTGTGTGAAGTTAGTGAGCCAAATGGAGTTGTTCTCCCACAAGAACCACTCGGCTGATTCTTCTTCAATATGCGCTTCACCAACATGCAGTGTTTCCTTGATTGAATTAGCTCTCATACCAATATTTGCGCCTAGAGCCTTTGCATTGAGGGCTATCTGAAAATGGCTTTGGCGCTGAAGTTGTCTGTGAATGTGGAGTTGGTGGCATGTGAAACCCGCATGTGGAGCATTGGTTTGTGTGGGATGCTCTACCAGGTTCATTCCTACATAATACACTCAAAGGGCATTAAGCCTAGAGTGTGAAAACTGAGTTTCCTTGAGAGCTGCTTGGAAGCCTGATGGTGTGTGAAGTTAGTGAGCCAAATGGAGTTGTTCTCCCACAAGAACCACTCGGCAGATTCTTCTTCAATATGCGCTTCACCAACATGCAGTGTTTCCTTGATTGAATTAGCTCTCACACCAATATTTGGGCCTAGAGCCTTTGCATTGAGGGCTATCTGAAAATGGCTTTGGCGCTGAAGTTGTCTGTGAATGTGGAGTTGGTGGCATGTGAAACCCGCATGTGGAGCATTGGTTCGTGTGGGATGCTCGACCAGGTTCATTTCAGTCCTAGGCACTCAAAGGGCATTAAGCCTAGAGTGTGAAAACTGAGTTTCCTTGAGAGCTGCTTGGAAGCCTGATGGTGTGTGAAGTTAGTGAGCCAAATGGAGTTGTTCTCCCACAAGAACCACTCGGCTGATCCTTCTTCAACATGCGCTTCACCAACATGCAGTGTTTCCTTTATTGAATTAGCTCTCACACCAATATTTGGGCCTGGAGCCTTTGCATTGAGGGCTACCTGAAAACGGCTTTGGCGCTGAAGTTGTCTGTGAATGTGGAGTTGGTGGCATGTGAAACCCGCATGTGGAGCATTGGTTTCTGTTATAAACTCACCAAGCTTAATTTGAGTCCTAGGCACTCAAAGGGCATTAAGCATAGAGTGTGAAAACTGAGTTTCCTTGAGAGCTGCTTGGAAGCCTGATGGTGTGTGAAGTTAGTGAGCCAAATGGAGTTGTTCCCCCACAAGAACCACTCGGCTGATTCTTCTTCAATATGCGCTTCACCAACATGCAATGTTTCCTTGATTGAATTAGCTCTCACACCAATATTTGGGCCTAGAGCCTTTGCATTGAGAGCTATCTGAAAATGGCTTTGGCGCTGAAGTTGTCTGTGAATGTGGAGTTGGTGGCATGTGAAACCCGCATGTGGAGCATTGGTTTGTGTGGGATGCTCTACCAGGTTCATTCCTACATAATGCACTCAAAGGGCATTAAGCCTAGAGTGTGAAAACTGAGTTTCCTTGAGAGCTGCTTGGAAGCCTGATGGTGTGTGAAGTTAGTGAGCCAAATGGAGTTGTTCTCCCACAAGAACCACTCGGCTGATTCTTCTTCAATATGCGCTTCACCAACATGCAGTGTTTCCTTGATTGAATTAGCTCTCACACCAATATTTTCGCCTAGAGCCTTTGCATTGAGGGCTATCTGAAAATGGCTTTGGCGCTGAAGTTGTCTGTGAATGTGGAGTTGGTGGCATGTGAAACCCGCCTGTGGAGCATTGGTTTGTGTGGGATGCTCTACCAGGTTCATTCCTAGATAATGCACTCAAAGGGCATTAAGCCTAGAGTGTGAAAACTGAGTTTCCTTGAGAGCTGCTTGGAAGCCTGATGGTGTGTGAAGTTAGTGAGCCGAATGGAGTTGTTCTCCCACAAGAACCACTCGGCTGATCCTTCTTCAATATGCCCTTCACCAACATGCAGTGTTTCCTTGATTGAATTAGCTCTCACACCAATATTTGCGTCTAGAGCCTTTGCATTGAGGGCTATCTGAAAACGGCTTTGGCGCTGAAGTTGCCTGTGAATGTGGAGTTGGTGGCATGTGAAACCCGCATGTGGAGCATTGGTTTGTGTGGGATGCTCTACCAGGTTCATTCATAGATAATGCACTCAATGGGCACTAAGCCTAGAGTGTGAAAACTGAGTTTCCTTGAGAGCTGCTTGGAAGCCTGATGGTGTGTGAAGTTAGTGAGCCAAATGGAGTTGTTCCCCCACAAGAACCACTCGGCTGATCCTTCTTCAATATGCGCTTCACCAACATGCAGTGTTTCCTTGATTGAATTAGCTCTCACACCAATATTTGCGTCTAGAGCCTTTGTATTGAGGGCTATCTGAAAATGGCCCTGGCGCTGAAGTTGTCTGTGAATGTGGAGTTGGTGGCATGTGAAACCCGCATGTGGAGCATTGGTTTGTGTGGGATGCTCTACCAGGTTCATTTCAGTCCTAGGCACTCAAAGGGCATTAAGCCTAGAGTGTGAAAACTCAGTTTCCCTGAGAGCTGCTTGGAAGCCTGATGGTGTGTGAAGTTAGTGAGCCAAATGGAGTTGTTCTCCCACAAGAACCACTCGGCTGATTCTTCTTCAATATGCGCTTCACCAACATGCAGTGTTTCCTTGATTGAATTAGCTCTCACACCAATATTTCGGCCTAGAGCCTTTGCATTGAGGGCTACCTGAAAACGGCTTTGGCTCTGAAGTTGTCTGTGAATGTGGAGTTGGTGGCATGTGAAACCCGCATGTGGAGCATTGGTTTGTGTGGGATGCTCTACCAGGTTCATTCCTACATAATACACTCAAAGGGCATTAAGCCTAGAGTGTGAAAACTGAGTTTCCTTGAGAGCTGCTTGGAAGCCTGATGGTGTGTGAAGTTAGTGAGCCAAATGTAGTTGTTCTCCCACAAGAACCACTCGGCTGATTCTTCTTCAATATGCGCTTCACCAACATGCAGTGTTTCCTTGATTGAATTAGCTCTCACACCAATATTTGGGCCTAGAGCCTTTGCATTGAGGGCTATCTGAAAATGGCTTTGGCGCTGAAGTTGTCTGTGAATGTGGAGTTGGTGGCATGTGAAACCCGCATGTGGAGCATTGGTTTGTGTGGGATGCTCGACCAGGTTCATTCCTACATAATACACTCAAAGGGCATTAAGCCTAGAGTGTGAAAACTGAGTTTCCTTGAGAGCTGCTTGGAAGCCTGATGGTGTGTGAAGTTAGTGAGCCAAATGGAGTTGTTCTCCCACAAGAACCACTAGGCTGATTCTTCTTCAATATGCGCTTCACCAACATGCAGTGTTTCCTTGATTGAATTAGCTCTCACACCAATATTTGCGCCTAGAGCCTTTGCATTGAGGGCTATCTGAAAATGGCTTTGGCGCTGAAGTTGTCTGTGAATGTGGAGTTGGTGGCATGTGAAACCCGCATGTGGAGCATTCGTTTGTGTGGGATGCTCTACCAGGTTCATTTCAGTCCTAGGCACTCAAAGGGCATTAAGCCTAGAGTGTGAAAACTGAGTTTCCTTGAGAGCTGCTTGGAAGCCTGATGGTGTGTGAAGTTAGTGAGCCAAATGTAGTTGTTCTCCCACAAGAACCACTCGGCTGATTCTTCTTCAATATGCGCTTCACCAACATGCAGTGTTTCCTTGATTGAATTAGCTCTCACACCAATATTTGGGCCTGGAGCCTTTGCATTGAGGGCTACCTGAAAACGGCTTTGGCACTGAAGTTGTCTGTGAATGTGGAGTTGGTGGCATGTGAAACCCGCATGTGGAGCATTGGTTTGTGTGATAAGCTCACCAAGCTTCATTTCAGTCCTAGGCACTCAAAGGGCATTAAGCCTAGAGTGTGAAAACTGAGTTTCCTTGAGAGCTGCTTGGAAGCCTGATGGTGTGTGAAGTTAGTGAGCCAAATGGAGTTGTTCTCCCACAAGAACCACTCGGCTGATTCTTCTTCAATATGCGCTTCACCAACATGCAGTGTTTCCTTTATTGAATTAGCTCTCACACCAATATTTGGGCCTGGAGCCTTTGCATTGAGGGCTACCTGAAAACGGCTTTGGCGCTGAAGTTGTCTGTGAATGTGGAGTTGGTGGCATGTGAAACCCGCATGTGGAGCATTGGTTTCTGTTATAAACTCACCAAGCTTAATTTGAGTCCTAGGCACTCAAAGGGCATTAAGCCTAGAGTGTGAAAACTGAGTTTCCTTGAGAGCTGCTTGGAAGCCTGATGGTGTGTGAAGTTAGTGAGCCAAATGGAGTTGTTCCCCCACAAGAACCACTCGGCTGATTCTTCTTCAATATGCGCTTCACCAACATGCAATGTTTCCTTGATTGAATTAGCTCTCACACCAATATTTGGGCCTAGAGCCTTTGCATTGAGAGCTATCTGAAAATGGCTTTGGCGCTGAAGTTGTCTGTGAATGTGGAGTTGGTGGCATGTGAAACCCGCATGTGGAGCATTGGTTTGTGTGGGATGCTCTACCAGGTTCATTCCTACATAATGCACTCAAAGGGCATTAAGCCTAGAGTGTGAAAACTGAGTTTCCTTGAGAGCTGCTTGGAAGCCTGATGGTGTGTGAAGTTAGTGAGCCAAATGGAGTTGTTCTCCCACAAGAACCACTCGGCTGATTCTTCTTCAATATGCGCTTCACCAACATGCAGTGTTTCCTTGATTGAATTAGCTCTCACACCAATATTTTCGCCTAGAGCCTTTGCATTGAGGGCTATCTGAAAATGGCTTTGGCGCTGAAGTTGTCTGTGAATGTGGAGTTGGTGGCATGTGAAACCCGCCTGTGGAGCATTGGTTTGTGTGGGATGCTCTACCAGGTTCATTCCTAGATAATGCACTCAAAGGGCATTAAGCCTAGAGTGTGAAAACTGAGTTTCCTTGAGAGCTGCTTGGAAGCCTGATGGTGTGTGAAGTTAGTGAGCCGAATGGAGTTGTTCTCCCACAAGAACCACTCGGCTGATCCTTCTTCAATATGCCCTTCACCAACATGCAGTGTTTCCTTGATTGAATTAGCTCTCACACCAATATTTGCGTCTAGAGCCTTTGCATTGAGGGCTATCTGAAAACGGCTTTGGCGCTGAAGTTGCCTGTGAATGTGGAGTTGGTGGCATGTGAAACCCGCATGTGGAGCATTGGTTTGTGTGGGATGCTCTACCAGGTTCATTCATAGATAATGCACTCAATGGGCACTAAGCCTAGAGTGTGAAAACTGAGTTTCCTTGAGAGCTGCTTGGAAGCCTGATGGTGTGTGAAGTTAGTGAGCCAAATGGAGTTGTTCCCCCACAAGAACCACTCGGCTGATCCTTCTTCAATATGCGCTTCACCAACATGCAGTGTTTCCTTGATTGAATTAGCTCTCACACCAATATTTGCGTCTAGAGCCTTTGTATTGAGGGCTATCTGAAAATGGCCCTGGCGCTGAAGTTGTCTGTGAATGTGGAGTTGGTGGCATGTGAAACCCGCATGTGGAGCATTGGTTTGTGTGGGATGCTCTACCAGGTTCATTTCAGTCCTAGGCACTCAAAGGGCATTAAGCCTAGAGTGTGAAAACTCAGTTTCCCTGAGAGCTGCTTGGAAGCCTGATGGTGTGTGAAGTTAGTGAGCCAAATGGAGTTGTTCTCCCACAAGAACCACTCGGCTGATTCTTCTTCAATATGCGCTTCACCAACATGCAGTGTTTCCTTGATTGAATTAGCTCTCACACCAATATTTCGGCCTAGAGCCTTTGCATTGAGGGCTACCTGAAAACGGCTTTGGCTCTGAAGTTGTCTGTGAATGTGGAGTTGGTGGCATGTGAAACCCGCATGTGGAGCATTGGTTTGTGTGGGATGCTCTACCAGGTTCATTCCTACATAATACACTCAAAGGGCATTAAGCCTAGAGTGTGAAAACTGAGTTTCCTTGAGAGCTGCTTGGAAGCCTGATGGTGTGTGAAGTTAGTGAGCCAAATGTAGTTGTTCTCCCACAAGAACCACTCGGCTGATTCTTCTTCAATATGCGCTTCACCAACATGCAGTGTTTCCTTGATTGAATTAGCTCTCACACCAATATTTGGGCCTAGAGCCTTTGCATTGAGGGCTATCTGAAAATGGCTTTGGCGCTGAAGTTGTCTGTGAATGTGGAGTTGGTGGCATGTGAAACCCGCATGTGGAGCATTGGTTTGTGTGGGATGCTCGACCAGGTTCATTCCTACATAATACACTCAAAGGGCATTAAGCCTAGAGTGTGAAAACTGAGTTTCCTTGAGAGCTGCTTGGAAGCCTGATGGTGTGTGAAGTTAGTGAGCCAAATGGAGTTGTTCTCCCACAAGAACCACTAGGCTGATTCTTCTTCAATATGCGCTTCACCAACATGCAGTGTTTCCTTGATTGAATTAGCTCTCACACCAATATTTGCGCCTAGAGCCTTTGCATTGAGGGCTATCTGAAAATGGCTTTGGCGCTGAAGTTGTCTGTGAATGTGGAGTTGGTGGCATGTGAAACCCGCATGTGGAGCATTCGTTTGTGTGGGATGCTCTACCAGGTTCATTTCAGTCCTAGGCACTCAAAGGGCATTAAGCCTAGAGTGTGAAAACTGAGTTTCCTTGAGAGCTGCTTGGAAGCCTGATGGTGTGTGAAGTTAGTGAGCCAAATGTAGTTGTTCTCCCACAAGAACCACTCGGCTGATTCTTCTTCAATATGCGCTTCACCAACATGCAGTGTTTCCTTGATTGAATTAGCTCTCACACCAATATTTGGGCCTGGAGCCTTTGCATTGAGGGCTACCTGAAAACGGCTTTGGCACTGAAGTTGTCTGTGAATGTGGAGTTGGTGGCATGTGAAACCCGCATGTGGAGCATTGGTTTGTGTGATAAGCTCACCAAGCTTCATTTCAGTCCTAGGCACTCAAAGGGCATTAAGCCTAGAGTGTGAAAACTGAGTTTCCTTGAGAGCTGCTTGGAAGCCTGATGGTGTGTGAAGTTAGTGAGCCAAATGGAGTTGTTCTCCCACAAGAACCACTCGGCTGATTCTTCTTCAATATGCGCTTCACCAACATGCAGTGTTTCCTTGATTGAATTAGCTCTCACACCAATATTTGGGCCTAGAGCCTTTGCATTGAGGGCTATCTGAAAATGGCTTTGGCGCTGAAGTTGTCTGTGAATGTGGAGTTGGTGGCATGTGAAACCCGCATGTGGAGCATTGGTTCGTGTGGGATGCTCTACCAGGTGCATTTCAGTCCTAGGCACTCAAAGGGCATTAAGCCTAGAGTGTGAAAACTGAGTTTCCTTGAGAGCTGCTTGAAACCCTGATGGTGTGTGAAGTTAGTGAGCCAAATGGAGTTGTTCTCCCACAAGAACCACTCGGCTGATCCTTCTTCAACATGCGCTTCACCAACATGCAGTGTTTCCTTGATTGAATTAGCTCTCACACCAATATTTGGGCCTGGAGCCTTTGCATTGAGGGCTACCTGAAAACGGCTTTGGCGCTGAAGTTGTCTGTGAATGTGGAGTTGGTGGCATGTGAAACCCGCATGTGGAGCATTGGTTTGTGTGATAAGCTCACCAAGCTTCATTTCAGTCCTAGGCACTCAAAGGGCATTAAGCCTAGAGTGTGAAAACTGAGTTTCCTTGAGAGCTGCTTGGAAGCCTGATGGTGTGTGAAGTTAGTGAGCCAAATGGAGTTGTTCTCCCACAAGAACCACTCGGCTGATTCTTCTTCAATATGCGCTTCACCAACATGCAGTGTTTCCTTGATTGAATTAGCTCTCACACCAATATTTGCGCCTAGAGCCTTTGTATTGAGGGCTATCTGAAAATGGCTGTGGCGCTGAAGTTGTCTGTGAATGTGGAGTTGGTGGCATGTGAAACCCGCATGTGGAGCATTGGTTTGTGTGGGATGCTCTACCAGGTTCATTTCAGTCCTAGGCACTCAAAGGGCATTAAGCCTAGAGTGTGAAAACTGAGTTTCCTTGAGAGCTGCATGGAAGCCTGATGGTGTGTGAAGTTAGTGAGCCAAATGGAGTTGTTCTCCCACAAGAACCACTCGGCTGATCCTTCTTCAATATGCGCTTCACCAACATGCAGTGTTTCCTTGATTGAATTAGCTCTCACACCAATATTTGCGCCTAGAGCCTTTGCACTGAGTGCTATCGGAAAACGGCTGTGGCGCTGAAGTTGCATGAAAATGTGGAGTTGGTGGCATGTGAAACCCGCATGTGGAGCATGCGTTTGTGTGGGATGCTCACCAAGTTTCATTTCAGTCCTAGGCACACAAAGGGCACTAAGCATAGAGTGTGAAAACTGAGTTTCCTTGAGAGCTGCTTGGAAGCCTGATGGTGTGTGAAGTTAGTGAGCCAAATGGAGTTGTTCTCCCACAAGAACCACTCTGCTGATTCTTCTTCAATATGCGCTTCACCAACATGCAGTGTTTCCTTGATTGAATTAGCTCTCACACCAATATTTTCGCCTGGAGCCTTTGCATTGAGGGCTACCTGAAAACGGCTTTGGCGCTGAAGTTGTCTGTGAATGTGGAGTTGGTGGCATGTGAAACCCGCATGTGGAGCATTGGTTTGTGTGATAAGCTCACCAAGCTTCATTTCAGTCCTAGGCACTCAAAGGGCATTAAGCCTAGAGTGTGAAAACTGAGTTTCCTTGAGAGCTGCTTGGAAGCCTGATGGTGTGTGAAGTTAGTGAGCCAAATGGAGTTGTTCTCCCACAAGAACCACTCGGCTGATTCTTCTTCAATATGCGCTTCACCAACATGCAGTGTTTCCTTGATTGAATTAGCTCTCACACCAATATTTTCGCCTAGAGCCTTTGCATTGAGGGCTATCTGAAAATGGCTTTGGCGCTGAAGTTGTCTGTGAATGTGGAGTTGGTGGCATGTGAAACCCGCATGTGGAGCATGCGTTTGTGTGGGATGCTCTACCAGGTTCATTCCTACATAATGCACTCAAAGGGCATTAAGCCTAGAGTGTGAAAACTGAGTTTCCTTGAGAGCTGCTTGGAACCCTGATGGTGTGTGAAGTTAGTGAGCCAAATGGAGTTGTTCTCCCACAAGAACCACTCGGCTGATTCTTCTTCAACATGCGCTTCACCAACATGCAGTGTTTCCTTGATTGAATTAGCTCTCACACCAATATTTCGGCCTAGAGCCTTTGCATTGAGGGCTATCTGAAAATGGCTTTGGCGATGAAGTTGTCTGTGAATGTGGAGTTGGTGGCATGTGAAACCCGCATATGGAGCATTGGTTTGTGTTGGATGCTCTACCAGGTTCATTCCTAGATAATGCACTCAAAGGGCATTAAGCCTAGAGTGTGAAAACTGAGTTTCCTTCAGAGCTGCTTGGAACCCTGATGGTGTATAAAGTTAGTGAGCCAAATGGAGTTGTTCTCCCACAAGAACCACTCGGCTGATTCTTCTTCAATATGCGCTTCACCAACATGCAGTGTTTCCTTGATTGAATTAGCTCTCACACCAATATTTGGGCCTGGAGCCTTTGCATTGAGGGCTACCTGAAAACGGCTTTGGCGCTGAAGTTGTCTGTGAATGTGGAGTTGGTGGCATGTGAAACTCGCATGTGGAGCATTGGTTTGTGTGATAAGCTCACCAAGCTTCATTTGAGTCCTAGGCACTCAAGGGCATTAAGCCTAGAGTGTGAAAACTGAGTTTCCTTGAGAGCTGCTTGGAAGCCTGATGGTGTGTGAAGTTAGTGAGCCAAATGGAATTGTTCTCCCACAAGAGCCACTCGGCTGATTCTTCTTCAATATGCGCTTCACCAACATGCAGTGTTTCCTTGATTGAATTAGCTCTCACGGCAATATTTGCGTCTAGAGCCTTTGCATTGAGATCTATCTGAAAATGGCTTTGGCGCTGAAGTTGTCTATGAATGTGGAGTTGGTGGCATGTGAAACCCGCATGTGGAGCATTGGTTTGTGTGGGATGCTCTACCAGGTTCATTCCTACATAATACACTCAAAGGGCATTAAGCCTAGAGTGTGAAAACTGAGTTTCCTTGAGAGCTGCATGGAAGCCTGATGGTGTGTGAAGTTAGTGAGCCAAATGGAGTTGTTCTCCCACAAGAACCACTCGGCTGATTCTTCTTCAATATGCGCTTCACCAACATGCAGTGTTTCCTTGATTGAATTAGCTCTCACACCAATATTTTCGCCTAGATCCTTTGCATTGAGGGCTATCTGAAAATGGCTTTGGCGCTGAAGTTGTCTGTGAATGTGGAGTTGGTGGCATGTGAAACCCGCCTGTGGAGCATTGGTTTGTGTGATAAGCTCACCAAGCTTCATTTCAGTCCTAGGCACTCAAAGGGCATTAAGCCTAGAGTGTGAAAACTGAGTTTCCTTGAGAGCTGCATGGAAGCCTGATGGTGTGTGAAGTTAGTGAGCCAAATGGAGTTTTTCTCCCACAAGAACCACTCGGCTGATTCTTCTTCAATATGCGCTTCACCAACATGCAGTGTTTCCTTGATTGAATTAGCTCTCACACCAATATTTGCGTCTAGAGCCTTTGCATTGAGGGCTGTCTGAAAATGGCTTTGGCGCTGAAGTTGCCTGTGAATGTGGAGTTGGTGGCATGTGAAACCCGCATGTGGAGCATTGGTTTGTGTGGGATGCTCTACCAGGTTCATTTCTACATAATGCACTCAAAGGGCACTAAGCCTAGAGTGTGAAAACTGAGTTTCCTTGAGAGCTGCTTCGAAGCCTGATGGTGTGTGAAGTTAGTGAGCCAAATGGAGTTGTTCTCCCACAAGAACCACTCGGCTGATTCTTCTTCAATATGCGCTTCACCAACATGCAGTGTTTCCTTGATTGAATTAGCTCTCACACCAATATTTGCGCCTAGATCCTTTGCATTGAGGGCTATCTGAAAATGGCTTTGGCGCTGAAGTTGTCTGTGAATGTGGAGTTGGTGGCATGTGAAACCCGCATGTGGAGCATTGGTTTGTGTGGGATGCTCTACCAGGTTCATTCCTACATAATGCACTCAAAGGGCATTAAGCCTAGAGTGTGAAAACTGAGTTTCCTTGAGAGCTGCTTGGAAGCCTGATGGTGTGTGAAGTTAGTGAGCCAAATGGAGTTGTTCTCCCACAAGAACCACTCGGCTGATTCTTCTTCAATATGCGCTTCACCAACATGCAGTGTTTCCTTGATTGAATTAGCTCTCACACCAATATTTGCGTCTAGAGCCTTTGCATTGAGGGCTGTCTGAAAATGGCTTTGGCGCTGAAGTTGCCTGTGAATGTGGAGTTGGTGGCATGTGAAACCCGCATGTGGAGCATTGGTTTGTGTGGGATGCTCTACCAGGTTCATTCCTAGATAATGCACTCAAAGGGCACTAAGCCTAGAGTGTGAAAACTGAGTTTCCTTGAGAGCTGCTTGGAAGCCTGATGGTGTGTGAAGTTAGTGAGCCAAATGGAGTTGTTCTCCCACAAGAACCACTCGGCTGATTCTTCTTCAATATGCGCTTCACCAACATGCAGTGTTTCCTTGATTGAATTAGCTCTCACACCAATATTTTCGCCTAGATCCTTTGCATTGAGGGCTATCTGAAAATGGCTTTGGCGCTGAAGTTGTCTGTGAATGTGGAGTTGGTGGCATGTGAAACCCGCATGTGGAGCATTGGTTTGTGTGGGATGCTCTACCAGGTTCATTCCTACATAATGCACTCAAAAGGCATTAAGCCTAGAGTGTGAAAACTGAGTTTCCTTGAGAGCTGCTTGGAAGCCTGATGGTGTGTGAAGTTAGTGAGCCAAATGGAGTTGTTCTCCCACAAGAACCACTCGGCTGATTCTTCTTCAACATGCGCTTCACCAACATGCAATGTTTCCTTGATTGAATTAGCTCTCACACCAATATTTGGGCCTATAGCCTTTGCATTGAGGGCTACCTGAAAACGGCTTTGGCGCTGAAGTTGTCTGTGAATGTGGAGTTGGTGGCATGTGAAACCCGCATGTGGAGCATTGGTTTGTGTGATAAGCTCACCAAGCTTCATTTCAGTCCTAGGCACTCAAAGGGCATTAAGCCTAGAGTGTGAAAACTGAGTTTCCTTGAGAGCTGCTTGGAAGCCTGATGGTGTGTGAAGTTAGTGAGCCAAATGGAGTTTTTCTCCCACAAGAACCACTCGGCTGATTCTTCTTCAATATGCGCTTCACCAACATGCAGTGTTTCCTTGATTGAATTAGCTCTCACACCAATATTTGCACCTAGAGCCTTTGCATTGAGGGCTGTCTGAAAATGGCTTTGGCGCTGAAGTTGCCTGTGAATGTGGAGTTGGTGGCATGTGAAACCCGCATGTGGAGCATTGGTTTGTGTGGGATGCTCTACCAGGTTCATTCCTACATAATGCACTCAAAGGGCACTAAGCCTAGAGTGTGAAAACTGAGTTTCCTTGAGAGCTGCTTGGAAGCCTGATGGTGTGTGAAGTTAGTGAGCCAAATGGAGTTGTTCTCCCACAAGAACCACTCGGCTGATTCTTCTTCAATATGCCCTTCACCAACATGCAGTGTTTCCTTGATTGAATTAGCTCTCACACCAATATTTGCGCCTAGATCCTTTGCATTGAGGGCTATCTGAAAATGGCTTTGGCGCTGAAGTTGTCTGTGAATGTGGAGTTGGTGGCATGTGAAACCCGCATGTGGAGCATTGGTTTGTGTGGATGCTCTACCAGGTTCATTCCTACATAATGCACTCAAAGGGCATTAAGCCTAGAGTGTGAAAACTGAGTTTCCTTGAGAGCTGCTTGGAAGCCTGATGGTGTGTGAAGTTAGTGAGCCAAATGGAGTTGTTCTCCCACAAGAACCACTCGGCTGATTCTTCTTCAATATGCGCTTCACCAACATGCAGTGTTTCCTTGATTGAATTAGCTCTCACACCAATATTTGCACCTAGAGCCTTTGCATTGAGGGCTATCTGAAAACGGCTTTGGCGCTGAAGTTGTCTGTGAATGTGGAGTTGGTGGCATGTGAAACCCGCATGTGGAGCATTGGTTCGTGTGGGATGCTCGACCAGGTTCATTTCAGTCCTAGGCACTCAAGGGCATTAAGCCTAGAGTGTGAAAACTGAGTTTCCTTGAGAGCTGCTTGGAAGCCTGATGGTGTGTGAAGTTAGTGAGCCAAATGGAGTTGTTCTCCCACAAGAACCACTCGGCTGATCCTTCTTCAACATGCGCTTCACCAACATGCAGTGTTTCCTTCATTGAATTAGCTCTCACACCAATATTTGGGCCTGGAGCCTTTGCATTGAGGGCTATCTGAAAATGGCTGTGGCGCTGAAGTTGCCTGTGAATGCGGAGTTGGTGGCATGTGAAACCCGCATGTGGAACATTCTTTTCTGTGGGATGCTCTACCAGGTTCATTCCTAGATAATGCACTCAAAGGGCACTAAGCCTAGAGTGTGAAAACTGAGTTTCCTTGAGAGCTGCTTGGAAGCCTGATGGTGTGTGAAGTTAGTGAGCCAAATGGAGGTGTTCTCCCACAAGAACCACTCGGCTGATTCTTCTTCAATATGCGCTTCACCAACATGCAGTGTTTC
Organism: Ochotona princeps; assembly: GCF_030435755.1. NCBI lineage: Eukaryota > Metazoa > Chordata > Mammalia > Lagomorpha > Ochotonidae > Ochotona > Ochotona princeps. The sequence goes on from NW_026698050.1 coordinate 143,834, forward strand.
CTTGATTGAATTAGCTCTCACACCAATATTTGCGCCTAGATCCTTTGCATTGAGGGCTATCTGAAAATGGCTTTGGCGCTGAAGTTGTCTGTGAATGTGGAGTTGGTGGCATGTGAAACCCGCATGTGGAGCATGCGTTTGTGTGGGATGCTCTACCAGGTTCATTCCTACATAATGCACTCAAAGGGCATTAAGCCTAGAGTGTGAAAACTGAGTTTCCTTGAGAGCTGCTTGGAAGCCTGATGGTGTGTGAAGTTAGTGAGCCAAATGGAGTTGTTCCCCCACAAGAACCACTCGGCTGATCATTCTTCAATATGCCCTTCACCAACATGCAGTGTTTCCTTGATTGAATTAGCTCTCACACCAATATTTGCGCCTAGAGCCTTTGTATTGAGGGCTATCTGAAAATGGCTGTGGCGCTGAAGTTGTCTGTGAATGTGGAGTTGGTGGCATGTGAAACCCGCATGTGGAGCATTGGTTTGTGTGGGATGCTCTACCAGGTTCATTCCTAGATAATGCACTCAAAGGGCATTAAGCCTAGAGTGTGAAAACTGAGTTTCCTTGAGAGCTGCTTGGAAGCCTGATGGTGTGTGAAGTTAGTGAGCCAAATGGAGTTGTTCTCCCACAAGAACCACTCGGCTGATTCTTCTTCAATATGCGCTTCACCAACATGCAGTGTTTCCTTGATTGAATTAGCTCTCACACCAATATTTGCGTCTAGAGCCTTTGCATTGAGGGCTGTCTGGGGGAAAATGGCTTTGGCGCTGAAGTTGTCTGTGAATGTGGAGTTGGTGGCATGTGAAACCCGCATGTGGAGCATTGGTTTGTGTGGGATGCTCTACCAGGTTCATTCCTACATAATGCACTCAAAGGGCATTAAGCCTAGAGTGTGAAAACTGAGTTTCCTTGAGAGCTGCTTGGAAGCCTGATGGTGTGTGAAGTTAGTGAGCCAAATGGAGTTGTTCTCCACAAGAACCACTCGGCTGATTCTTCTTCAACATGCGCTTCACCAACATGCAGTGTTTCCTTGATTGAATTAGCTCTCACACCAATATTTGGGCCTGGAGCCTTTGCATTGAGGGCTACCTGAAAACGGCTTTGGCGCTGAAGTTGTCTGTGAATGTGGAGTTGGTGGCATGTGAAACCCGCATGTAGAGCATTGGTTTGTGTGATAAGCTCACCAAGCTTCATTTCAGTCCTAGGCACTCAAAGGGCATTAAGCCTAGAGTGTGAAAACTGAGTTTCCTTGAGAGCTGCTTGGAAGCCTGATGGTGTGTGAAGTTAGTGAGCCAAATGGAGTTGTTCTCCCACAAGAACCACTCGGCTGATTCTTCTTCAATATGCGCTTCACCAACATGCAGTGTTTCCTTGATTGAATTAGCTCTCACACCAATATTTGCGTCTGGAGCCTTTGCATTGAGGGCTGTCTGAAAATGGCTGTGCGCTGAAGTTGCCTGTGAATGTGGAGTTGCTGGCATGTGAAACCCGCATGTGGAGCATTCGTATGTGTGGGATGCTCTACCAAGCTTCATTTCAGTCCTAGGCACTCAAAGGGCACTAAGCATAGAGTGTGAAACTGAGTTTCCTTGAGAGCTGCTTGGAAGCCTGATGGTTTGTGAAGTTAGTGAGCCAAATGGAGTTGTTCTCCCACAAGAACCACTCGGCTGATTCTTCTTCAATATGCCCTTCACCAACATGCAGTGTTTCCTTGATTGAATTAGCTCTCACACCAATATTTGGGCCTAGAGCCTTTGCATTGAGGGCTATCTGAAAACGGCTGTGGCGCTGAAGTTGCCTGTGAATGTGGAGTTGGTGGCATGTGAAACCCGCATGTGGAGCATTTGTTTGTGTGGGATGCTCTACCAGGTTCATTCCTAGATAATGCACTCAAAGGGCACTAAGCCTAGAGTGTGAAAACTGAGTTTCCTTGAGAGCTGCTTGGAACCCTGATGGTGTGTGAAGTTAGTGAGCCAAATGGAGTTGTTCTCCCACAAGAACCACTCGGCTGATTCTTCTTCAATATGCGCTTCACCAACATGCAGTGTTTCCTTGATTGAATTAGCTCTCACACCAATATTTGCGCCTAGATCCTTTGCATTGAGGGCTATCTGAAAATGGCTTTGGCGCTGAAGTTGTCTGTGAATGTGGAGTTGGTGGCATGTGAAACCCGCATGTGGAGCATGCGTTTGTGTGGGATGCTCTACCAGGTTCATTCCTACATAATGCACTCAAAGGGCATTAAGCCTAGAGTGTGAAAACTGAGTTTCCTTGAGAGCTGCTTGGAAGCCTGATGGTGTGTGAAGTTAGTGAGCCAAATGGAGTTGTTCCCCCACAAGAACCACTCGGCTGATCATTCTTCAATATGCCCTTCACCAACATGCAGTGTTTCCTTGATTGAATTAGCTCTCACACCAATATTTGCGCCTAGATCCTTTGTATTGAGGGCTATCTGAAAATGGCTGTGGCGCTGAAGTTGTCTGTGAATGTGGAGTTGGTGGCATGTGAAACCCGCATGTGGAGCATTGGTTTGTGTGGGATGCTCTACCAGGTTCATTCCTAGATAATGCACTCAAAGGGCATTAAGCCTAGAGTGTGAAAACTGAGTTTCCTTGAGAGCTGCTTCGAAGCCTGATGGTGTGTGAAGTTAGTGAGCCAAATGGAGTTGTTCTCCCACAAGAACCACTCGGCTGATTCTTCTTCAATATGCGCTTAACCAACATGCAGTGTTTCCTTGATTGAATTAGCTCTCACACCAATATTTGCGTCTAGAGCCTTTGCATTGAGGGCTGTCTGAAAATGGCTTTGGCGCTGAAGTTGTCTGTGAATGTGGAGTTGGTGGCATGTGAAACCCGCATGTGGAGCATTGGTTTGTGTGGGATGCTCTACCAGGTTCATTCCTACATAATGCACTCAAAGGGCATTAAGCCTAGAGTGTGAAAACTGAGTTTCCTTGAGAGCTGCTTGGAAGCCTGATGGTGTGTGAAGTTAGTGAGCCAAATGGAGTTGTTCTCCCACAAGAACCACTCGGCTGATTCTTCTTCAACATGCGCTTCACCAACATGCAGTGTTTCCTTGATTGAATTAGCTCTCACACCAATATTTGGGCCTGGAGCCTTTGCATTGAGGGCTACCTGAAAACGGCTTTGGCGCTGAAGTTGTCTGTGAATGTGGAGTTGGTGGCATGTGAAACCCGCATGTAGAGCATTGGTTTGTGTGATAAGCTCACCAAGCTTCATTTCAGTCCTAGGCACTCAAAGGGCATTAAGCCTAGAGTGTGAAAACTGAGTTTCCTTGAGAGCTGCTTGGAAGCCTGATGGTGTGTGAAGTTAGTGAGCCAAATGGAGTTGTTCTCCCACAAGAACCACTCGGCTGATTCTTCTTCAATATGCGCTTCACCAACATGCAGTGTTTCCTTGATTGAATTAGCTCTCACACCAATATTTGCGTCTGGAGCCTTTGCATTGAGGGCTGTCTGAAAATGGCTGTGGCGCTGAAGTTGCCTGTGAATGTGGAGTTGCTGGCATGTGAAACCCGCATGTGGAGCATTCGTTTGTGTGGGATGCTCTACCAAGCTTCATTTCAGTCCTAGGCACTCAAAGGGCACTAAGCATAGAGTGTGAAAACTGAGTTTCCTTGAGAGCTGCTTGGAAGCCTGATGGTTTGTGAAGTTAGTGAGCCAAATGGAGTTGTTCTCCCACAAGAACCACTCGGCTGATTCTTCTTCAATATGCCCTTCACCAACATGCAGTGTTTCCTTGATTGAATTAGCTCTCACACCAATATTTGCGCCTAGATCCTTTGCATTGAGGGCTATCTGAAAATGGCTTTGGCGCTGAAGTTGTCTGTGAATGTGGAGTTGGTGGCATGTGAAACCCGCATGTGGAGCATTGGTTTGTGTGGGATGCTCTACCAGGTTCATTCCTACATAATGCACTCAAAGGGCATTAAGCCTAGAGTGTGAAAACTGAGTTTCCTTGAGAGCTGCTTGGAAGCCTGATGGTGTGTGAAGTTAGTGAGCCAAATGGAGTTGTTCTCCCACAAGAACCACTCGGCTGATTCTTCTTCAATATGCGCTTCACCAACATGCAGTGTTTCCTTGATTGAATTAGCTCTCACACCAATATTTGCGTCTAGAGCCTTTGCATTGAGGGCTGTCTGAAAATGGCTTTGGCGCTGAAGTTGCCTGTGAATGTGGAGTTGGTGGCATGTGAAACCCGCATGTGGAGCATTGGTTTGTGTGGGATGCTCTACCAGGTTCATTCCTACATAATGCACTCAAAGGGCACTAAGCCTAGAGTGTGAAAACTGAGTTTCCTTGAGAGCTGCTTGGAAGCCTGATGGTGTGTGAAGTTAGTGAGCCAAATGGAGTTGTTCTCCCACAAGAACCACTCGGCTGATTCTTCTTCAATATGCCA
>NW_026698051.1:0-55877 GCF_030435755.1 Ochotona princeps
TGCAAATATTGGTGTGAGAGCTAATTCAATCAAGGAAACACTGCATGTTGGTGAAGGGCATATTGAAGAAGGATCAGCCGAGTGGTTCTTGTGGGAGAACAACTCCATTTGGCTCACTAACTTCACACACCATCAGGCTTCAAAGCAGCTCTCAAGGAAACTCAGTTTTCACACTCTATGCTTAGTGCCCTTTGAGTGCATTATCTAGGAATGAACCTGGTAGAGCATCCCACACAAACGAATGCTCCACATGCGGGGTTTCACATGCACCAACTCCACATTCACAGGCAACTTCAGCGCCACAGCCGTTTTCAATAGCACCTCAATGCAAAGGCTCTCAGAGTGCGGCAAATATTGGTGTGAGAGCTAATTCAATCAAGGAAACACTGCATGTTGGTGAAGGGCATATTGAAGAAGGATCAGCCGAGTGGTTCTTGTGGGAGAACAACTCCATTTGGCTCACTAACTTCACACACCATCAGGCTTCAAAGCAGCTCTCAAGGAAACTCAGTTTTCACACTCTATGCTTAGTGCCCTTTGAGTGCATTATCTAGGAATGAACCTGGTAGAGCATCCCACACAAACGAATGCTCCACATGCGGGTTTCACATGCCACCAACTCCACATTCACAGGCAACTTCAGCGCCACAGCCGTTTTCAAATAGCCCTCAATGCAAAGGCTCTAGACGCAAATATTGGTGTGAGAGCTAATTCAATCAAGGAAACACTGCATGTTGGTGAAGGGCATATTGCAGAAGGATCAGCCGAGTGGTTCTTGTGGGAGAACAACTCCATTTTGCTCACTAACTTCACACACCATCAGGCTTCCAAGCAGCTCTCAAGGAAACTCAGTTTTCACACTCTATGCTTAGTGCCCTTTGAGTGCATTATCTAGGAATGAACCTGGTAGAGCATCCCACACAAACGAATGCTCCACATGCGGGTTTCACATGCCACCAACTCCACATTCACAGGCAACTTCAGCGCCACAGCCGTTTTCAGATAGCCCTCAATGCAAAGGCTCTAGACGCAAATATTGGTGTGAGAGCTAATTCAATCAAGGAAACACTGCATGTTGGTGAAGGGCATATTGCAGAAGGATCAGCCGAGTGGTTCTTGTGGGAGAACAACTCCATTTGGCTCACTAACTTCACACACCATCAGGCTTCCAAGCAGCTCTCAAGGAAACTCAGTTTTCACACTCTATGCTTAGTGCCCTTTGTATGCAAGGACTGAATGAACCTGGTAGAGCATCCCACACAAACGAATGCTCCACATGCGGGTTTCACATGCCACCAACTCCACATTCACAGGCAACTTCAGCGCCACAGCCGTTTTCAGATAGCCCTCAATGCAAAGGCTCTAGACGCAAATATTGGTGTGAGAGCTAATTCAATCAAGGAAACACTGCATGTTGCTGAAGGGCATATTGAAGAAGGATCAGCCGAGTGGTTCTTGTGGGAGAACAACTCCATTTGGCTCACTAACTTCACACACCATCAGGCTTCCAAGCAGCTCTCAAGGAAACTCAGTTTTCACACTCTATGCTTAGTGCCCTTTGAGTGCAAGGACTAGAATGAACCTGGTAGAGCATCCCACACAAACGAATGCTCCACATGCGGGTTTCACATGCCACCAACTCCACATTCACAGGCAACTTCAGCGCCACAGCCGTTTTCAGATAGCCCTCAATGCAAAGGCTCTAGACGCAAATATTGGTGTGAGAGCTAATTCAATCAAGGAAACACTGCATGTTGCTGAAGGGCATATTGAAGAAGGATCAGCCGAGTGGTTCTTGTGGGAGAACAACTCCATTTGGCTCACTAACTTCACACACCATCAGGCTTCCAAGCAGCTCTCAAGGAAACTCAGTTTTCACACTCTATGCTTAGTGCCCTTTGAGTGCATTATCTAGGAATGAACCTGGTAGAGCATCCCACACAAACGAATGCTCCACATGCGGGTTTCACATGCCACCAACTCCACATTCACAGGCAACTTCAGCGCCACAGCCGTTTTCAGATAGCCCTCAATGCAAAGGCTCTAGACGCAAATATTGGTGTGAGAGCTAATTCAATCAAGGAAACACTGCATGTTGGTGAAGGGCATATTGAAGAAGGATCAGCCGAGTGGTTCTTGTGGGAGAACAACTCCATTTGGCTCACTAACTTCACACACCATCAGGCTTCCAAGCAGCTCTCAAGGAAACTCAGTTTTCACACTCTATGCTTAGTGCCCTTTGAGTGCATTATCTAGGAATGAACCTGGTAGAGCATCCCACACAAACGAATGCTCCACATGCGGGTTTCACATGCCACCAACTCCACATTCACAGGCAACTTCAGCGCCACAGCCGTTTTCAGATAGCCCTCAATGCAAAGGCTCTAGACGCAAATATCGGTGTGAGAGCTAATTCAATCAAGGAAACACTGCATGTTGGTGAAGGGCATATTGCAGAAGGATCAGCCGAGTGGTTCTTGTGGGAGAACAACTCCATTTGGCTCACTAACTTCACACACCATCAGGCTTCCAAGCAGCTCTCAAGGAAACTCAGTTTTCACACTCTATGCTTAGTGCCCTTTGAGTGCATTATCTAGGAATGAACCTGGTAGAGCATCCCACACAAACGAATGCTCCACATGCGGGTTTCACATGCCACCAACTCCACATTCACAGGCAACTTCAGCGCCACAGCCGTTTTCAGATAGCCCTCAATGCAAAGGCTCTAGACGCAAATATTGGTGTGAGAGCTAATTCAATCAAGGAAACACTGCATGTTGGTGAAGGGCATATTGAAGAAGGATCAGCCGAGTGGTTCTTGTGGGAGAACAACTCCATTTGGCTCACTAACTTCACACACCATCAGGCTTCCAAGCAGCTCTCAAGGAAACTCAGTTTTCACACTCTATGCTTAGTGCCCTTTGTATGGCAAGACTGAAATGAACCTGGTAGAGCATCCCACACAAACGAATGCTCCACATGCGGGTTTCACATGCCACCAACTCCACATTCACAGGCAACTTCAGCGCCACAGCCATTTTCAGATAGCCCTCAATGCAAAGGCTCTAGACGCAAATATTGGTGTGAGAGCTAATTCAATCAAGGAAACACTGCATGTTGGTGAAGGGCATATTGAAGAAGGATCAGCCGAGTGGTTCTTGTGGGAGAACAACTCCATTTGGCTCACTAACTTCACACACCATCAGGCTTCCAAGCAGCTCTCAAGGAAACTCAGTTTTCACACTCTATGCTTAGTGCCCTTTGTATGGCTAGGACTGAAATGAACCTGGTAGAGCATCCCACACAAACGAATGCTCTACATGCGGGTTTCACATGCCACCAACTCCACATTCACAGGCAACTTCAGCGCCACAGCCGTTTTCAAATAGCCCTCAATGCAAAGGCTCTAGACGCAAATATTGGTGTGAGAGCTAATTCAATCAAGGAAACACTGCATGTTGGTGAAGGGCATATTGAAGAAGGATCAGCCGAGTGGTTCTTGTGGGAGAACAACTCCATTTGGCTCACTAACTTCACACACCATCAGGCTTCCAAGCAGCTCTCAAGGAAACTCAGTTTTCACACTCTATGCTTAGTGCCCTTTGAGTGCATTATCTAGGAATGAACCTGGTAGAGCATCCCACACAAACGAATGCTCCACATGCGGGTTTCACATGCCACCAACTCCACATTCACAGGCAACTTCAGCGCCACAGCCGTTTTCAGATAGCCCTCAATGCAAAGGCTCTAGACGCAAATATTGGTGTGAGAGCTAATTCAATCAAGGAAACACTGCATGTTGGTGAAGGGCATATTGAAGAAGGATCAGCCGAGTGGTTCTTGTGGGAGAACAACTCCATTTGGCTCACTAACTTCACACACCATCAGGCTTCCAAGCAGCTCTCAAGGAAACTCAGTTTTCACACTCTATGCTTAGTGCCCTTTGAGTGCATTATCTAGGAATGAACCTGGTAGAGCATCCCACACAAACGAATGCTCCACATGCGGGTTTCACATGCCACCAACTCCACATTCACAGGAAACTTCAGCGCCACAGCCGTTTTCAGATAGCCCTCAATGCAAAGGCTCTAGACGCAAATATTGGTGTGAGAGCTAATTCAATCAAGGAAACACTGCATGTTGGTGAAGGGCATATTGAAGAAGGATCAGCGAGTGGTTCTTGTGGGAGAACAACTCCATTTGGCTCACTAACTTCACACACCATCAGGCTTCCAAGCAGCTCTCAAGGAAACTCAGTTTTCACACTCTATGCTTAGTGCCCTTTGAGTGCATTATCTAGGAATGAACCTGGTAGAGCATCCCACACAAACGAATGCTCCACATGCGGGTTTCACATGCCACCAACTCCACATTCACAAGCAACTTCAGCGCCACAGCCGTTTTCAAATAGCCCTCAATGCAAAGGCTCTAGACGCAAATATTGGTGTGAGAGCTAATTCAATCAAGGAAACACTGCATGTTGGTGAAGGGCATATTGAAGAAGGATCAGCCGAGTGGTTCTTGTGGGAGAACAACTCCATTTGGCTCACTAACTTCACACACCATCAGGCTTCCAAGCAGCTCTCAAGGAAACTCAGTTTTCACACTCTATGCTTAGTGCCCTTTGAGTGCATTATCTAGGAATGAACCTGGTAGAGCATCCCACACAAACGAATGCTCCACATGCGGGTTTCACATGCCACCAACTCCACATTCACAGGCAACTTCAGCGCCACAGCCGTTTTCAAATAGCCCTCAATGCAAAGGCTCTAGACGCAAATATTGGTGTGAGAGCTAATTCAATCAAGGAAACACTGCATGTTGGTGAAGGGCATATTGAAGAAGGATCAGCCGAGTGGTTCTTGTGGGAGAACAACTCCATTTGGCTCACTAACTTCACACACCATCAGGCTTCCAAGCAGCTCTCAAGGAAACTCAGTTTTCACACTCTATGCTTAGTGCCCTTTGAGTGCATTATCTAGGAATGAACCTGGTAGAGCATCCCACACAAACGAATGCTCCACATGCGGGTTTCACATGCCACCAACTCCACATTCACAGGCAACTTCAGCGCCACAGCCGTTTTCAGATAGCCCTCAATGCAAAGGCTCTAGACGCAAATATTGGTGTGAGAGCTAATTCAATCAAGGAAACACTGCATGTTGGTGAAGGGCATATTGAAGAAGGATCAGCCGAGTGGTTCTTGTGGGAGAACAACTCCATTTGGCTCACTAACTTCACACACCATCAGGCTTCCAAGCAGCTCTCAAGGAAACTCAGTTTTCACACTCTATGCTTAGTGCCATTTGTATGGCTAGGACTGAAATGAACCTGGTAGAGCATCCCACACAAACGAATGCTCCACATGCGGGTTTCACATGGCACCAACTCCACATTCACAGGCAACTTCAGCGCCACAGCCGTTTTCAGATAGCCCTCAATGCAAAGGCTCTAGACGCAAATATTGGTGTGAGAGCTAATTCAATCAAGGAAACACTGCATGTTGGTGAAGGGCATATTGAAGAAGGATCAGCCGAGTGGTTCTTGTGGGAGAACAACTCCATTTGGCTCACTAACTTCACACACCATCAGGCTTCCAAGCAGCTCTCAAGGAAACTCAGTTTTCACACTCTATGTTTAGTGCCCTTTGAGTGCATTATCTAGGAATGAACCTGGTAGAGCATCCCACACAAACGAATGCTCCACATGCGGGTTTCACATGCCACCAACTCCACATTCACAGGCAACTTCAGCGCCACAGCCGTTTTCAGATAGCCCTCAATGCAAAGGCTCTAGACGCAAATATTGGTGTGAGAGCTAATTCAATCAAGGAAACACTGCATGTTGGTGAAGGGCATATTGAAGAAGGATCAGCCGAGTGGTTCTTGTGGGAGAACAACTCCATTTGGCTCACTAACTTCACACACCATCAGGCTTCCAAGCAGCTCTCAAGGAAACTCAGTTTTCCCACTCTATGCTTAGTGCCCTTTGAGTGCATTATCTAGGAATGAACCTGGTAGAGCATCCCACACAAACAAATGCTCCACATGCGGGTTTCACATGCCACCAACTCCACATTCACAGGCAACTTCAGCGTCACAGCCGTTTTCAAATAGCCCTCAATGCAAAGGCTCTAGACGCAAATATTGGTGTGAGAGCTAATTCAATCAAGGAAACACTGCATGTTGGTGAAGGGCATATTGAAGAAGGATCAGCCGAGTGGTTCTTGTGGGAGAACAACTCCATTTGGCTCACTAACTTCACACACCATCAGGCTTCCAAGCAGCTCTCAAGGAAACTCAGTTTTCACACTCTATGCTTAGTGCCCTTTGTATGGCTAGCACTGAAATGAACCTGGTAGAGCATCCCACACAAACGAATGCTCCACATGCGGGTTTCACATGCCACAAACTCCACATTCACAGGCAACTTCAGCGCCACAGCCGTTTTCAAATAGCCCTCAATGCAAAGGCTCTAGACGCAAATATTGGTGTGAGAGCTAATTCAATCAAGGAAACACTGCATGTTGGTGAAGGGCATATTGAAGAAGGATCAGCCGAGTGGTTCTTGTGGGAGAACAACTCCATTTGGCTCACTAACTTCACACACCATCAGGCTTCCAAGCAGCTCTCAAGGAAACTCAGTTTTCACACTCTATGCTTAGTGCCATTTGAGTGCATTATCTAGGAATGAACCTGGTAGAGCATCCCACACAAACGAATGCTCCACATGCAGGTTTCACATGCCACCAACTCCACATTCACAGGCAACTTCAGCGCCACAGCCGTTTTCAAATAGCCCTCAATGCAAAGGCTCTAGACGCAAATATTGGTGTGAGAGCTAATTCAATCAAGGAAACACTGCATGTTTTTGAAGGGCATATTGAAGAAGGATCAGCCGAGTGGTTCTTGTAGGAGAACAACTTCATTTGGCTCACTAACTTCACACACCATCAGGCTTCCAAGCAGCTCTCAAGGAAACTCAGTTTTCACACTCTATGCTTAGTGCCCTTTGAGTGCATTATCTAGGAATGAACCTGGTAGAACATCCCACACAAACGAATGCTCCACATGCGGGTTTCACATGCCACCAACTCCACATTCACAGGCAACTTCAGCGCCACAGCCGTTTTCAAATAGCCCTCAATGCAAAGGCTCTAGACGCAAATATTGGTGTGAGAGCTAATTCAATCAAGGAAACACTGCATGTTGGTGAAGGGCATATTGAAGAAGGATCAGCCGAGTGGTTCTTGTGGGAGAACAACTCCATTTGGCTCACTAACTTCACACACCATCAGGCTTCCAAGCAGCTCTCAAGGAAACTCAGTTTTCACACTCTATGCTTAGTGCCATTTGTATGGCTAGGACTGAAATGAACCTGGTAGAGCATCCCACACAAATGAATGCTCCACATGCGGGTTTCACATGGCACCAACTCCACATTCACAGGCAACTTCAGCGCCACAGCCGTTTTCAGATAGCCCTCAATGCAAAGGCTCTAGACGCAAATATTGGTGTGAGAGCTAATTCAATCAAGGAAACACTGCATGTTGGTGAAGGGCATATTGAAGAAGGATCAGCCGAGTGGTTCTTGTGGGAGAACAACTCCATTTGGCTCACTAACTTCACACACCATCAGGCTTCCAAGCAGCTCTCAAGGAAACTCAGTTTTCACACTCTATGCTTAGTGCCCTTTGTATGGCTAGGACTGAAATGAACCTGGTAGAGCATCCCACACAAACGAATGCTCCACATGCGGCTTTCACATGCCACCATCTCCACATTCACAGGCAACTTCAGCGCCACAGCCGTTTTCAGATAGCCCTCAATGCAAAGGCTCTAGACGCAAATATTGGTGTGAGAGCTAATTCAATCAAGGAAACACTGCATGTTGGTGAAGGGCATATTGAAGAAGGATCAGCCGAGTGGTTCTTGTGGGAGAACAACTCCATTTGGCTCACTAACTTCACACACCATCAGGCTTCCAAGCAGCTCTCAAGGAAACTCAGTTTTCACACTCTATGCTTAGTGCCCTTTGAGTGCATTATCTAGGAATGAACCTGGTAGAGCATCCCACACAAACGAATGCTCCACATGCGGGTTTCACATGCCACCAACTCCACATTCACAGGAAACTTCAGCGCCACAGCCGTTTTCAGATAGCCCTCAATGCAAAGGCTCTTGACGCAAATATTGGTGTGAGAGCTAATTCAATCAAGGAAACACTGCATGTTGGTGAAGGGCATATTGAAGAAGGATCAGCCGAGTGGTTCTTGTGGGAGAACAACTCCATTTGGCTCACTAACTTCACACACCATCAGGCTTCCAAGCAGCTCTCAAGGAAACTCAGTTTTCACACTCTATGTTTAGTGCCCTTTGAGTGCATTATCTAGGAATGAACCTGGTAGAGCATCCCACACAAACGAATGCTCCACATGCGGGTTTCACATGCCACCAACTCCACATTCACAAGCAACTTCAGCGCCACAGCCGTTTTCAAATAGCCCTCAATGCAAAGGCTCTAGACGCAAATATTGGTGTGAGAGCTAATTCAATCAAGGAAACACTGCATGTTGGTGAAGGGCATATTGAAGAAGGATCAGCCGAGTGGTTCTTGTGGGAGAACAACTCCATTTGGCTCACTAACTTCACACACCATCAGGCTTCCAAGCAGCTCTCAAGGAAACTCAGTTTTCACACTCTATGCTTAGTGCCCTTTGAGTGCATTATCTAGGAATGAACCTGGTAGAGCATCCCACACAAACGAATGCTCCACATGCGGGTTTCACATGCCACCAACTCCACATTCACAGGCAACTTCAGCGCCACAGCCGTTTTCAAATAGCCCTCAATGCAAAGGCTCTAGACGCAAATATTGGTGTGAGAGCTAATTCAATCAAGGAAACACTGCATGTTGGTGAAGGGCATATTGAAGAAGGATCAGCCGAGTGGTTCTTGTGGGAGAACAACTCCATTTGGCTCACTAACTTCACACACCATCAGGCTTCCAAGCAGCTCTCAAGGAAACTCAGTTTTCACACTCTATGCTTAGTGCCATTTGTATGGCTAGGACTGAAATGAACCTGGTAGAGCATCCCACACAAATGAATGCTCCACATGCGGGTTTCACATGGCACCAACTCCACATTCACAGGCAACTTCAGCGCCACAGCCGTTTTCAGATAGCCCTCAATGCAAAGGCTCTAGACGCAAATATTGGTGTGAGAGCTAATTCAATCAAGGAAACACTGCATGTTGGTGAAGGGCATATTGAAGAAGGATCAGCCGAGTGGTTCTTGTGGGAGAACAACTCCATTTGGCTCACTAACTTCACACACCATCAGGCTTCCAAGCAGCTCTCAAGGAAACTCAGTTTTCACACTCTATGCTTAGTGCCCTTTGTATGGCTAGGACTGAAATGAACCTGGTAGAGCATCCCACACAAACGAATGCTCCACATGCGACTTTCACATGCCACCATCTCCACATTCACAGGCAACTTCAGCGCCACAGCCGTTTTCAGATAGCCCTCAATGCAAAGGCTCTAGACGCAAATATTGGTGTGAGAGCTAATTCAATCAAGGAAACACTGCATGTTGGTGAAGGGCATATTGAAGAAGGATCAGCCGAGTGGTTCTTGTGGGAGAACAACTCCATTTGGCTCACTAACTTCACACACCATCAGGCTTCCAAGCAGCTCTCAAGGAAACTCAGTTTTCACACTCTATGCTTAGTGCCCTTTGAGTGCATTATCTAGGAATGAACCTGGTAGAGCATCCCACACAAACGAATGCTCCACATGCGGGTTTCACATGCCACCAACTCCACATTCACAGGAAACTTCAGCGCCACAGCCGTTTTCAGATAGCCCTCAATGCAAAGGCTCTTGACGCAAATATTGGTGTGAGAGCTAATTCAATCAAGGAAACACTGCATGTTGGTGAAGGGCATATTGAAGAAGGATCAGCCGAGTGGTTCTTGTGGGAGAACAACTCCATTTGGCTCACTAACTTCACACACCATCAGGCTTCCAAGCAGCTCTCAAGGAAACTCAGTTTTCACACTCTATGTTTAGTGCCCTTTGAGTGCATTATCTAGGAATGAACCTGGTAGAGCATCCCACACAAACGAATGCTCCACATGCGGGTTTCACATGCCACCAACTCCACATTCACAAGCAACTTCAGCGCCACAGCCGTTTTCAAATAGCCCTCAATGCAAAGGCTCTAGACGCAAATATTGGTGTGAGAGCTAATTCAATCAAGGAAACACTGCATGTTGGTGAAGGGCATATTGAAGAAGGATCAGCCGAGTGGTTCTTGTGGGAGAACAACTCCATTTGGCTCACTAACTTCACACACCATCAGGCTTCCAAGCAGCTCTCAAGGAAACTCAGTTTTCACACTCTATGCTTAGTGCCCTTTCTTTGAGTGCATTATCTAGGAATGAACCTGGTAGAGCATCCCACACAAACGAATGCTCCACATGCGGGTTTCACATGCCACCAACTCCACATTCACAGGCAACTTCAGCGCCACAGCCGTTTTCAAATAGCCCTCAATGCAAAGGCTCTAGACGCAAATATTGGTGTGAGAGCTAATTCAATCAAGGAAACACTGCATGTTGGTGAAGGGCATATTGAAGAAGGATCAGCCGAGTGGTTCTTGTGGGAGAACAACTCCATTTGGCTCACTAACTTCACACACCATCAGGCTTCCAAGCAGCTCTCAAGGAAACTCAGTTTTCACACTCTATGCTTAGTGCCATTTGTATGGCTAGGACTGAATGAACCTGGTAGAGCATCCCACACAAATGAATGCTCCACATGCGGGTTTCACATGGCACCAACTCCACATTCACAGGCAACTTCAGCGCCACAGCCGTTTTCAGATAGCCCTCAATGCAAAGGCTCTAGACGCAAATATTGGTGTGAGAGCTAATTCAATCAAGGAAACACTGCATGTTGGTGAAGGGCATATTGAAGAAGGATCAGCCGAGTGGTTCTTGTGGAGAACAACTCCATTTGGCTCACTAACTTCACACACCATCAGGCTTCCAAGCAGCTCTCAAGGAAACTCAGTTTTCACACTCTATGCTTAGTGCCCTTTGTATGGCTAGGACTGAAATGAACCTGGTAGAGCATCCCACACAAACGAATGCTCCACATGCGGCTTTCACATGCCACCATCTCCACATTCACAGGCAACTTCAGCGCCACAGCCGTTTTCAGATAGCCCTCAATGCAAAGGCTCTAGACGCAAATATTGGTGTGAGAGCTAATTCAATCAAGGAAACACTGCATGTTGGTGAAGGGCATATTGAAGAAGGATCAGCCGAGTGGTTCTTGTGGGAGAACAACTCCATTTGGCTCACTAACTTCACACACCATCAGGCTTCCAAGCAGCTCTCAAGGAAACTCAGTTTTCACACTCTATGCTTAGTGCCCTTTGAGTGCATTATCTAGGAATGAACCTGGTAGAGCATCCCACACAAACGAATGCTCCACATGCGGGTTTCACATGCCACCAACTCCACATTCACAGGAAACTTCAGCGCCACAGCCGTTTTCAGATAGCCCTCAATGCAAAGGCTCTTGACGCAAATATTGGTGTGAGAGCTAATTCAATCAAGGAAACACTGCATGTTGGTGAAGGGCATATTGAAGAAGGATCAGCCGAGTGGTTCTTGTGGGAGAACAACTCCATTTGGCTCACTAACTTCACACACCATCAGGCTTCCAAGCAGCTCTCAAGGAAACTCAGTTTTCACACTCTATGTTTAGTGCCCTTTGAGTGCATTATCTAGGAATGAACCTGGTAGAGCATCCCACACAAACGAATGCTCCACATGCGGGTTTCACATGCCACCAACTCCACATTCACAAGCAACTTCAGCGCCACAGCCGTTTTCAAATAGCCCTCAATGCAAAGGCTCTAGACGCAAATATTGGTGTGAGAGCTAATTCAATCAAGGAAACACTGCATGTTGGTGAAGGGCATATTGAAGAAGGATCAGCCGAGTGGTTCTTGTGGGAGAACAACTCCATTTGGCTCACTAACTTCACACACCATCAGGCTTCCAAGCAGCTCTCAAGGAAACTCAGTTTTCACACTCTATGCTTAGTGCCCTTTGAGTGCATTATCTAGGAATGAACCTGGTAGAGCATCCCACACAAACGAATGCTCCACATGCGGGTTTCACATGCCACCAACTCCACATTCACAGGCAACTTCAGCGCCACAGCCGTTTTCAAATAGCCCTCAATGCAAAGGCTCTAGACGCAAATATTGGTGTGAGAGCTAATTCAATCAAGGAAACACTGCATGTTGGTGAAGGGCATATTGAAGAAGGATCAGCCGAGTGGTTCTTGTGGGAGAACAACTCCATTTGGCTCACTAACTTCACACACCATCAGGCTTCCAAGCAGCTCTCAAGGAAACTCAGTTTTCACACTCTATGCTTAGTGCCCTTTGAGTGCATTATCTAGGAATGAACCTGGTAGAACATCCCACACAAACGAATGCTCCACATGCGGGTTTCACATGCCACCAACTCCACATTCACAGGCAACTTCAGCGCCACAGCCGTTTTCAGATAGCCCTCAATGCAAAGGCTCTAGACGCAAATATTGGTGTGAGAGCTAATTCAATCAAGGAAACACTGCATGTTGGTGAAGGGCATATTGAAGAAGGATCAGCCGAGTGGTTCTTGTGGGAGAACAACTCCATTTGGCTCACTAACTTCACACACCATCAGGCTTCCAAGCAGCTCTCAAGGAAACTCAGTTTTCACACTCTATGCTTAGTGCCATTTGAATGGCTAGGACTGAAATGAACCTGGTAGAGCATCCCACACAAACGAATGCTCCACATGCGGGTTTCACATGGCACCAACTCCACATTCACAGGCAACTTCAGCGCCACAGCCGTTTTCAGATAGCCCTCAATGCAAAGGCTCTAGATGCAAATATTGGTGTGAGAGCTAATTCAATCAAGGAAACACTGCATGTTGGTGAAGGGCATATTGAAGAAGGATCAGCCGAGTGGTTCTTGTGGGAGAACAACTCCATTTGGCTCACTAACTTCACACACCATCAGGCTTCCAAGCAGCTCTCAAGGAAACTCAGTTTTCACACTCTATGTTTAGTGCCCTTTGAGTGCATTATCTAGGAATGAACCTGGTAGAGCATCCCACACAAACGAATGCTCCACATGCGGGTTTCACATGCCACCAACTCCACATTCACAGGCAACTTCAGCGCCACAGCCGTTTTCAAATAGCCCTCAATGCAAAGGCTCTAGACGCAAATATTGGTGTGAGAGCTAATTCAATCAAGGAAACACTGCATGTTGGTGAAGGGCATATTGAAGAAGGATCAGCCGAGTGGTTCTTGTGGGAGAACAACTCCATTTGGCTCACTAACTTCACACACCATCAGGCTTCCAAGCAGCTCTCAAGGAAACTCAGTTTTCACACTCTATGCTTAGTGCCCTTTGTATGGCTAGCACTGAAATGAACCTGGTAGAGCATCCCACACAAACGAATGCTCCACATGCGGGTTTCACATGCCACAAACTCCACATTCACAGGCAACTTCAGCGCCACAGCCGTTTTCAGATAGCCCTCAATGCAAAGGCTCTAGACGCAAATATTGGTGTGAGAGCTAATTCAATCAAGGAAACACTGCATGTTGGTGAAGGGCATATTGAAGAAGGATCAGCCGAGTGGTTCTTGTGGGAGAACAACTCCATTTGGCTCACTAACTTCACACACCATCAGGCTTCCAAGCAGCTCTCAAGGAAACTCAGTTTTCACACTCTATGCTTAGTGCCCTTTGAGTGCATTATCTAGGAATGAACCTGGTAGAGCATCCCACACAAACGAATGCTCCATATGCGGGTTTCACATGCCACCAACTCCACATTCACAGGCAACTTCAGCGCCACAGCCGTTTTCAATAGCACTCAATGCAAAGGCTCTAGACGCAAATATTGGTGTGAGAGCTAATTCAATCAAGGAAACACTGCATGTTGGTGAAGGGCATATTGAAGAAGGATCAGCCGAGTGGTTCTTGTGGGAGAACAACTCCATTTGGCTCACTAACTTCACACACCATCAGGCTTCCAAGCAGCTCTCAAGGAAACTCAGTTTTCACACTCTATGCTTAGTGCCCTTTGAGTGCATTATCTAGGAATGAACCTGGTAGAACATCCCACACAAACGAATGCTCCACATGGGGGGTTTCACATGCCACCAACTCCACATTCACAGGCAACTTCAGCGCCACAGCCGTTTTCAAATAGCCCTCAATGCAAAGGCTCTAGACGCAAATATTGGTGTGAGAGCTAATTCAATCAAGGAAACACTGCATGTTGGTGAAGGGCATATTGAAGAAGGATCAGCCGAGTGGTTCTTGTGGGAGAACAACTCCATTTGGCTCACTAACTTCACACACCATCAGGCTTCCAAGCAGCTCTCAAGGAAACTCAGTTTTCACACTCTATGCTTAGTGCCAATTGTATGGCTAGGACTGAAATGAACCTGGTAGAGCATCCCACACAAACGAATGCTCCACATGCGGGTTTCAGATGGCACCAACTCCACATTCACAGGCAACTTCAGCGCCACAGCCGTTTTCAGATAGCCCTCAATGCAAAGGCTCTAGACGCAAATATTGGTGTGAGAGCTAATTCAATCAAGGAAACACTGCATGTTGGTGAAGGGCATATTGAAGAAGGATCAGCCGAGTGGTTCTTGTGGGAGAACAACTCCATTTGGCTCACTAACTTCACACACCATCAGGCTTCCAAGCAGCTCTCAAGGAAACTCAGTTTTCACACTCTATGCTTAGTGCCCTTTGAGTGCATTATCTAGGAATGAACCTGGTAGAGCATCCCACACAAACGAATGCTCCACATGCGGGTTTCACATGCCACCAACTCCACATTCACAGGCAACTTCAGCGCCACAGCCGTTTTCAAATAGCCCTCAATGCAAAGGCTCTAGACGCAAATATTGGTGTGAGAGCTAATTCAATCAAGGAAACACTGCATGTTGGTGAAGGGCATATTGCAGAAGGATCAGCCGAGTGGTTCTTGTGGGAGAACAACTCCATTTGGCTCACTAACTTCACACACCATCAGGCTTCCAAGCAGCTCTCAAGGAAACTCAGTTTTCCCACTCTATGCTTAGTGCCCTTTGAGTGCATTATCTAGGAATGAACCTGGTAGAACATCCCACACAAACGAATGCTCCACATGCGGGTTTCACATGCCACCAACTCCACATTCACAGGCAACTTCAGCGCCACAGCCGTTTTCAGATAGCCCTCAATGCAAAGGCTCTAGACGCAAATATTGGTGTGAGAGCTAATTCAATCAAGGAAACACTGCATGTTGGTGAAGGGCATATTGAAGAAGGATCAGCCGAGTGGTTCTTGTGGGAGAACAACTCCATTTGGCTCACTAACTTCACACACCATCAGGCTTCCAAGCAGCTCTCAAGGAAACTCAGTTTTCACACTCTATGCTTAGTGCCCTTTGAGTGCATTATCTAGGAATGAACCTGGTAGAGCATCCCACACAAACGAATGCTCCACATGCGGGTTTCACATGCCACCAACTCCACATTCACAGGCAACTTCAGCGCCACAGCCGTTTTCAGATAGCCCTCAATGCAAAGGCTCTAGACGCAAATATTGGTGTGAGAGCTAATTCAATCAAGGAAACACTGCATGTTGGTGAAGGGCATATTGAAGAAGGATCAGCCGAGTGGTTCTTGTGGGAGAACAACTCCATTTGGCTCACTAACTTCACACACCATCAGGCTTCCAAGCAGCTCTCAAGGAAACTCAGTTTTCACACTCTATGCTTAGTGCCCTTTGAGTGCATTATCTAGGAATGAACCTGGTAGAGCATCCCACACAAACGAATGCTCCACATGCGGGTTTCACATGCCACCAACTCCACATTCACAGGCAACTTCAGCGCCACAGCCGTTTTCAGATAGCCCTCAATGCAAAGGCTCTAGACGCAAATATTGGTGTGAGAGCTAATTCAATCAAGGAAACACTGCATGTTGGTGAAGGGCATATTGAAGAAAGATCAGCCGAGTGGTTCTTGTGGGAGAACAACTCCATTTGGCTCACTAACTTCACACACCATCAGGCTTCCAAGCAGCTCTCAAGGAAACTCAGTTTTCACACTCTATGCTTAGTGCCATTTGTATGGCTAGGACTGAAATGAACCTGGTAGAGCATCCCACACAAACGAATGCTCCACATGCGGGTTTCACATGGCACCAACTCCACATTCACAGGCAACTTCAGCGCCACAGCCGTTTTCAGATAGCCCTCAATGCAAAGGCTCTAGACGCAAATATTGGTGTGAGAGCTAATTCAATCAAGGAAACACTGCATGTTGGTGAAGGGCATATTGAAGAAGGATCAGCCGAGTGGTTCTTGTGGGAGAACAACTCCATTTGGCTCACTAACTTCACACACCATCAGGCTTCCAAGCAGCTCTCAAGGAAACTCAGTTTTCACACTCTATGTTTAGTGCCCTTTGAGTGCATTATCTAGGAATGAACCTGGTAGAGCATCCCACACAAACGAATGCTCCACATGCGGGTTTCACATGCCACCAACTCCACATTCACAGGCAACTTCAGCGCCACAGCCGTTTTCAGATAGCCCTCAATGCAAAGGCTCTAGACGCAAATATTGGTGTGAGAGCTAATTCAATCAAGGAAACACTGCATGTTGGTGAAGGGCATATTGAAGAAGGATCAGCCGAGTGGTTCTTGTGGGAGAACAACTCCATTTGGCTCACTAACTTCACACACCATCAGGCTTCAAAGCAGCTCTCAAGGAAACTCAGTTTTCACACTCTATGCTTAGTGCCCTTTGAGTGCATTATCTAGGAATGAACCTGTTAGAGCATCCCACACAAACGAATGCTCCACATGCGGGTTTCACATGCCACCAACTCCACATTCACAGGCAACTTCAGCGCCACAGCCGTTTTCAAATAGCCCTCAATGCAAAGGCTCTAGACGCAAATATTGGTGTGAGAGCTAATTCAATCAAGGAAACACTGCATGTTGGTGAAGGGCATATTGAAGAAGGATCAGCCGAGTGGTTCTTGTGGGAGAACAACTCCATTTGGCTCACTAACTTCACACACCATCAGGCTTCCAAGCAGCTCTCAAGGAAACTCAGTTTTCACACTCTATGCTTAGTGCCCTTTGTATGGCTAGCACTGAAATGAACCTGGTAGAGCATCCCACACAAACGAATGCTCCACATGCGGGTTTCACATGCCACAAACTCCACATTCACAGGCAACTTCAGCGTCACAGCCGTTTTCAGATAGCCCTCAATGCAAAGGCTCTAGGCGCAAATATTGGTGTGAGAGCTAATTCAATCAAGGAAACACTGCATGTTGGTGAAGGGCATATTGAAGAAGGATCAGCCGAGTGGTTCTTGTGGGAGAACAACTCCATTTGGCTCACTAACTTCACACACCATCAGGCTTCCAAGCAGCTCTCAAGGAAACTCAGTTTTCACACTCTATGCTTAGTGCCCTTTGAGTGCATTATCTAGGAATGAACCTGGTAGAGCATCCCACACAAACGAATGCTCCACATGCGGGTTTCACATGCCACCAACTCCACATTCACAGGCAACTTCAGCGCCACAGCCGTTTTCAAATAGCCCTCAATGCAAAGGCTCTAGACGCAAATATTGGTGTGAGAGCTAATTCAATCAAGGAAACACTGCATGTTGGTGAAGGGCATATTGCAGAAGGATCAGCCGAGTGGTTCTTGTGGGAGAACAACTCCATTTGGCTCACTAACTTCACACACCATCAGGCTTCCAAGCAGCTCTCAAGGAAACTCCGTTTTCACACTCTATGCTTAGTGCCCTTTGAGTGCATTATCTAGGAATGAACCTGGTAGAACATCCCACGCAAACGAATGCTCCACATGCGGGTTTCACATGCCACCAACTCCACATTCACAGGCAACTTCAGCGCCACAGCCGTTTTCAGATAGCCCTCAATGCAAAGGCTCTAGACGCAAATATTGGTGTGAGAGCTAATTCAATCAAGGAAACACTGCATGTTGGTGAAGGGCATATTGAAGAAGGATCAGCCGAGTGGTTCTTGTGGGAGAACAACTCCATTTGGCTCACTAACTTCACACACCATCAGGCTTCCAAGCAGCTCTCAAAGAAACTCAGTTTTCACACTCTATGCTTAGTGCCATTTGTATGGCTAGGACTGAAATGAACCTGGTAGAGCATCCCACACAAACGAATGCTCCACATGCGGGTTTCACATGGCACCAACTCCACATTCACAGGCAACTTCAGCGCCACAGCCGTTTTCAGATAGCCCTCAATGCGAAGGCTCTAGACGCAAATATTGGTGTGAGAGCTAATTCAATCAAGGAAACACTGCATGTTGGTGAAGGGCATATTGAAGAAGGATCAGCCGAGTGGTTCTTGTGGGAGAACAACTCCATTTGGCTCACTAACTTCACACACCATCAGGCTTCCAAGCAGCTCTCAAGGAAACTCAGTTTTCACACTCTATGCTTAGTGCCCTTTGAGTGCATTATCTAGGAATGAACCTGGTAGAGCATCCCACACAAACGAATGCTCCACATGCGGGTTTCACATGCCACCAACTCCACATTCACAGGCAACTTCAGCGCCACAGCCGTTTTCAGATAGCCCTCAATGCAAAGGCTCTAGACGCAAATATTGGTGTGAGAGCTAATTCAATCAAGGAAACACTGCATGTTGGTGAAGGGCATATTGAAGAAGGATCAGCCGAGTGGTTCTTGTGGGAGAACAACTCCATTTGGCTCACTAACTTCACACACCATCAGGCTTCCAAGCAGCTCTCAAGGAAACTCAGTTTTCACACTCTATGCTTAGTGCCCTTTGAGTGCATTATCTAGGAATGAACCTGGTAGAGCATCCCACACAAACGAATGCTCCACATGCGGGTTTCACATGCCACCAACTCCACATTCACAGGCAACTTCAGCGCCACAGCCGTTTTCAGATAGCCCTCAATGCAAAGGCTCTAGACGCAAATATTGGTGTGAGAGCTAATTCAATCAAGGAAACACTGCATGTTGGTGAAGGGCATATTGAAGAAGGATCAGCCGAGTGGTTCTTGTGGGAGAACAACTCCATTTGGCTCACTAACTTCACACACCATCAGGCTTCCAAGCAGCTCTCAAGGAAACTCAGTTTTCACACTCTATGCTTAGTGCCATTTGTATGGCTAGCACTGAAATGAACCTGGTAGAGCATCCCACACAAACGAATGCTCCACATGCGGGTTTCACATGGCACCAACTCCACATTCACAGGCAACTTCAGCGCCACAGCCGTTTTCAGATAGCCCTCAATGCAAAGGCTCTAGACGCAAATATTGGTGTGAGAGCTAATTCAATCAAGGAAACACTGCATGTTGGTGAAGGGCATATTGAAGAAGGATCAGCCGAGTGGTTCTTGTGGGAGAACAACTCCATTTGGCTCACTAACTTCACACACCATCAGGCTTCCAAGCAGCTCTCAAGGAAACTCAGTTTTCACACTCTATGTTTAGTGCCCTTTGAGTGCATTATCTAGGAATGAACCTGGTAGAGCATCCCACACAAACGAATGCTCCACATGCGGGTTTCACATGCCACCAACTCCACATTCACAGGCAACTTCAGCGCCACAGCCGTTTTCAGATAGCCCTCAATGCAAAGGCTCTAGACGCAAATATTGGTGTGAGAGCTAATTCAATCAAGGAAACACTGCATGTTGGTGAAGGGCATATTGAAGAAGGATCAGCCGAGTGGTTCTTGTGGGAGAACAACTCCATTTGGCTCACTAACTTCACACACCATCAGGCTTCCAAGCAGCTCTCAAGGAAACTCAGTTTTCACACTCTATGCTTAGTGCCCTTTGAGTGCATTATCTAGGAATGAACCTGGTAGAGCATCCCACACAAACGAATGCTCCACATGCGGGTTTCACATGCCACCAACTCCACATTCACAGGCAACTTCAGCGCCACAGCCGTTTTCAAATAGCCCTCAATGCAAAGGCTCTAGACGCAAATATTGGTGTGATAGCTAATTCAATCAAGGAAACACTGCATGTTGGTGAAGGGCATATTGAAGAAGGATCAGCCGAGTGGTTCTTGTGGGAGAACAACTCCATTTGGCTCACTAACTTCACACACCATCAGGCTTCCAAGCAGCTCTCAAGGAAACTCAGTTTTCACACTCTATGCTTAGTGCCCTTTGTATGGCTAGCACTGAAATGAACCTGGTAGAGCATCCCACACAAACGAATGCTCCACATGCGGGTTTCACATGCCACAAACTCCACATTCACAGGCAACTTCAGCGCCACAGCCGTTTTCAGATAGCCCTCAATGCAAAGGCTCTAGACGCAAATATTGGTGTGAGAGCTAATTCAATCAAGGAAACACTGCATGTTGGTGAAGGGCATATTGAAGAAGGATCAGCCGAGTGGTTCTTGTGGGAGAACAACTCCATTTGGCTCACTAACTTCACACACCATCAGGCTTCCAAGCAGCTCTCAAGGAAACTCAGTTTTCACACTCTATGCTTAGTGCCCTTTGAGTGCATTATCTAGGAATGAACCTGGTAGAGCATCCCACACAAACGAATGCTCCACATGCGGGTTTCACATGCCACCAACTCCACATTCACAGGCAACTTCAGCGCCACAGCCGTTTTCAAATAGCCCTCAATGCAAAGGCTCTAGACGCAAATATTGGTGTGAGAGCTAATTCAATCAAGGAAACACTGCATGTTGGTGAAGGGCATATTGAAGAAGGATCAGCCGAGTGGTTCTTGTGGGAGAACAACTCCATTTGGCTCACTAACTTCACACACCATCAGGCTTCCAAGCAGCTCTCAAGGAAACTCAGTTTTCACACTCTATGCTTAGTGCCCTTTGAGTGCATTATCTAGGAATGAACCTGGTAGAACATCTCACACAAACGAATGCTCCACATGCGGGTTTCACATGCCACCAACTCCACATTCACAGGCAACTTCAGCGCCACAGCCGTTTTCAGATAGCCCTCAATGCAAAGGCTCTAGACGCAAATATTGGTGTGAGAGCTAATTCAATCAAGGAAACCCTACATGTTGGTGAAGGGCATATTGAAGAAGGATCAGCCGAGTGGTTCTTGTGGGAGAACAACTCCATTTGGCTCACTAACTTCACACACCATCAGGCTTCCAAGCAGCTCTCAAGGAAACTCAGTTTTCACACTCTATGCTTAGTGCCATTTGTATGGCTAGCACTGAAATGAACCTGGTAGAGCATCCCACACAAACGAATGCTCCACATGCGGGTTTCACATGGCACCAACTCCACATTCACAGGCAACTTCAGCGCCACAGCCGTTTTCAGATAGCCCTCAATGCAAAGGCTCTAGACGCAAATATTGGTGTGAGAGCTAATTCAATCAAGGAAACACTGCATGTTGGTGAAGGGCATATTGAAGAAGGATCAGCCGAGTGGTTCTTGTGGGAGAACAACTCCATTTGGCTCACTAACTTCACACACCATCAGGCTTCCAAGCAGCTCTCAAGGAAACTCAGTTTTCACACTCTATGTTTAGTGCCCTTTGAGTGCATTATCTAGGAATGAACCTGGTAGAGCATCCCACACAAACGAATGCTCCACATGCGGGTTTCACATGCCACCAACTCCACATTCACAGGCAACTTCAGCGCCACAGCCGTTTTCAAATAGCCCTCAATGCAAAGGCTCTAGACGCAAATATTGGTGTGAGAGCTAATTCAATCAAGGAAACACTGCATGTTGGTGAAGGGCATATTGAAGAAGGATCAGCCGAGTGGTTCTTGTGGGAGAACAACTCCATTTGGCTCACTAACTTCACACACCATCAGGCTTCCAAGCAGCTCTCAAGGAAACTCAGTTTTCACACTCTATGTTTAGTGCCCTTTGAGTGCATTATCTAGGAATGAACCTGGTAGAGCATCCCACACAAACGAATGCTCCACATGCGGGTTTCACATGCCACCAACTCCACATTCACAGGCAACTTCAGCGCCACAGCCGTTTTCAGATAGCCCTCAATGCAAAGGCTCTAGACGCAAATATTGGTGTGAGAGCTAATTCAATCAAGGAAACACTGCATGTTGGTGAAGGGCATATTGAAGAAGGATCAGCCGAGTGGTTCTTGTGGGAGAACAACTCCATTTGGCTCACTAACTTCACACACCATCAGGCTTCCAAGCAGCTCTCAAGGAAACTCAGTTTTCACACTCTATGCTTAGTGCCCTTTGAGTGCATTATCTAGGAATGAACCTGGTAGAGCATCCCACACAAACGAATGCTCCACATGCGGGTTTCACATGCCACCAACTCCACATTCACAGGCAACTTCAGCGCCACAGCCGTTTTCAAATAGCCCTCAATGCAAAGGCTCTAGACGCAAATATTGGTGTGAGAGCTAATTCAATCAAGGAAACACTGCATGTTGGTGAAGGGCATATTGAAGAAGGATCAGCCGAGTGGTTCTTGTGGGAGAACAACTCCATTTGGCTCACTAACTTCACACACCATCAGGCTTCCAAGCAGCTCTCAAGGAAACTCAGTTTTCACACTCTATGCTTAGTGCCCTTTGTATGGCTAGCACTGAAATGAACCTGGTAGAGCATCCCACACAAACGAATGCTCCACATGCGGGTTTCACATGCCACCAACTCCACATTCACAGGCAACTTCAGCGCCACAGCCGTTTTCAGATAGCCCTCAATGCAAAGGCTCTAGACGCAAATATTGGTGTGAGAGCTAATTCAATCAAGGAAACACTGCATGTTGGTGAAGGGCATATTGAAGAAGGATCAGCCGAGTGGTTCTTGTGGGAGAACAACTCCATTTGGCTCACTAACTTCACACACCATCAGGCTTCCAAGCAGCTCTCAAGGAAACTCAGTTTTCACACTCTATGCTTAGTGCCCTTTGAGTGCATTATCTAGGAATGAACCTGGTAGAGCATCCCACACAAACGAATGCTCCACATGCGGGTTTCACATGCCACCAACTCCACATTCACAGGCAACTTCAGCGCCACAGCCGTTTTCAGATAGCCCTCAATGCAAAGGCTCTAGACGCAAATATTGGTGTGAGAGCTAATTCAATCAAGGAAACACTGCATGTTGGTGAAGGGCATATTGAAGAAGGATCAGCCGAGTGGTTCTTGTGGGAGAACAACTCCATTTGGCTCACTAACTTCACACACCATCAGGCTTCCAAGCAGCTCTCAAGGAAACTCAGTTTTCACACTCTATGCTTAGTGCCCTTTGAGTGCATTATCTAGGAATGAACCTGGTAGAACATCCCACACAAACGAATGCTCCACATGCGGGTTTCACATGCCACCAACTCCACATTCACAGGCAACTTCAGCGCCACAGCCGTTTTCAGATAGCCCTCAATGCAAAGGCTCTAGACGCAAATATTGGTGTGAGAGCTAATTCAATCAAGGAAACACTGCATGTTGGTGAAGGGCATATTGAAGAAGGATCAGCCGAGTGGTTCTTGTGGGAGAACAACTCCATTTGGCTCACTAACTTCACACACCATCAGGCTTCCAAGCAGCTCTCAAGGAAACTCAGTTTTCACACTCTATGCTTAGTGCCCTTTCTTTGGCTTGGACTGAAATGAACCTGGTAGAGCATCCCACACAAACGAATGCTCCACATGCGGGTTTCACATGCCACCAACTCCACATTCACAGGCAACTTCAGCGCCACAGCCGTTTTCAGATAGCCCTCAATGCAAAGGCTCTAGACGCAAATATTGGTGTGAGAGCTAATTCAATCAAGGAAACACTGCCTGTTGCTGAAGGGCATATTGAAGAAGGATCAGCCGAGTGGTTCTTGTGGGAGAACAACTCCATTTGGCTCACTAACTTCACACACCATCAGGCTTCCAAGCAGCTCTCAAGGAAACTCAGTTTTCACACTCTATGTTTAGTGCCCTTTGAGTGCATTATCTAGGAATGAACCTGGTAGAGCATCCCACACAAACGAATGCTCCACATGCGGGTTTCACATGCCACCAACTCCACATTCACAGGCAACTTCAGCGCCACAGCCGTTTTCAGATAGCCCTCAATGCAAAGGCTCTAGACGCAAATATTGGTGTGAGAGCTAATTCAATCAAGGAAACACTGCATGTTGGTGAAGGGCATATTGAAGAAGGATCAGCCGAGTGGTTCTTGTGGGAGAACAACTCCATTTGGCTCACTAACTTCACACACCATCAGGCTTCCAAGCAGCTCTCAAGGAAACTCAGTTTTCACACTCTATGCTTAGTGCCCTTTGAGTGCATTATCTAGGAATGAACCTGGTAGAGCATCCCACACAAACGAATGCTCCACATGCGGGTTTCACATGCCACCAACTTCACATTCACAGGCAACTTCAGCGCCACAGCCGTTTTCAAATAGCCCTCAATGCAAAGGCTCTAGACGCAAATATTGGTGTGAGAGCTAATTCAATCAAGGAAACACTGCATGTTGTTGAAGGGCATATTGAAGAAGGATCAGCCGAGTGGTTCTTGTGGGAGAACAACTCCATTTGGCTCACTAACTTCACACACCATCAGGCTTCCAAGCAGCTCTCAAGGAAACTCAGTTTTCACACTCTATGCTTAGTGCCATTTGTATGGCTAGCACTGAAATGAACCTGGTAGAGCATCCCACACAAACGAATGCTCCACATGCGGGTTTCACATGCCACCAACTCCACATTCACAGGCAACTTCAGCGCCACAGCCGTTTTCAGATAGCCCTCAATGCAAAGGCTCTAGACGCAAATATTGGTGTGAGAGCTAATTCAATCAAGGAAACACTGCATGTTGGTGAAGGGCATATTGAAGAAGGATCAGCCGAGTGGTTCTTGTGGGAGAACAACTCCATTTGGCTCACTAACTTCACACACCATCAGGCTTCCAAGCAGCTCTCAAGGAAACTCAGTTTTCACACTCTATGCTTAGTGCCATTTGTATGGCTAGGACTGAAATGAACCTGGTAGAGCATCCCACACAAACGAATGCTCCACATGCGGGTTTCACATGGCACCAACTCCACATTCACAGGCAACTTCAGCGCCACAGCCGTTTTCAGATAGCCCTCAATGCAAAGGCTCTAGACGCAAATATTGGTGTGAGAGCTAATTCAATCAAGGAAACACTGCATGTTGGTGAAGGGCATATTGAAGAAGGATCAGCCGAGTGGTTCTTGTGGGAGAACAACTCCATTTGGCTCACTAACTTCACACACCATCAGGCTTCCAAGCAGCTCTCAAGGAAACTCAGTTTTCACACTCTATGCTTAGTGCCCTTTGAGTGCATTATCTAGGAATAAACCTGGTAGAACATCCCACACAAACGAATGCTCCACATGCGGGTTTCACATGCCACCAACTCCACATTCACAGGCAACTTCAGCGCCACAGCCGTTTTCAGATAGCCCTCAATGCAAAGGCTCTAGACGCAAATATTGGTGTGAGAGCTAATTCAATCAAGGAAACCCTACATGTTGGTGAAGGGCATATTGAAGAATGATCAGCCGAGTGGTTCTTGTGGGAGAACAACTCCATTTGGCTCACTAACTTCACACACCATCAGGCTTCCAAGCAGCTCTCAAGGAAACTCAGTTTTCACACTCTATGCTTAGTGCCATTTGTATGGCTAGCACTGAAATGAACCTGGTAGAGCATCCCACACAAACGAATGCTCCACATGCGGGTTTCACATGGCACCAACTCCACATTCACAGGCAACTTCAGCGCCACAGCCGTTTTCAGATAGCCCTCAATGCAAAGGCTCTAGACGCAAATATTGGTGTGAGAGCTAATTCAATCAAGGAAACACTGCATGTTGGTGAAGGGCATATTGAAGAAGGATCAGCCGAGTGGTTCTTGTGGGAGAACAACTCCATTTGGCTCACTAACTTCACACACCATCAGGCTTCCAAGCAGCTCTCAAGGAAACTCAGTTTTCACACTCTATGTTTAGTGCCCTTTGAGTGCATTATCTAGGAATGAACCTGGTAGAGCATCCCACACAAACGAATGCTCCACATGCGGGTTTCACATGCCACCAACTCCACATTCACAGGCAACTTCAGCGCCACAGCCGTTTTCAGATAGCCCTCAATGCAAAGGCTCTAGACGCAAATATTGGTGTGAGAGCTAATTCAATCAAGGAAACACTGCCTGTTGCTGAAGGGCATATTGAAGAAGGATCAGCCGAGTGGTTCTTGTGGGAGAACAACTCCATTTGGCTCACTAACTTCACACACCATCAGGCTTCCAAGCAGCTCTCAAGGAAACTCAGTTTTCACACTCTATGTTTAGTGCCCTTTGAGTGCATTATCTAGGAATGAACCTGGTAGAGCATCCCACACAAACGAATGCTCCACATGCGGGTTTCACATGCCACCAACTCCACATTCACAGGCAACTTCAGCGCCACAGCCGTTTTCAGATAGCCCTCAATGCAAAGGCTCTAGACGCAAATATTGGTGTGAGAGCTAATTCAATCAAGGAAACACTGCATGTTGGTGAAGGGCATATTGAAGAAGGATCAGCCGAGTGGTTCTTGTGGGAGAACAACTCCATTTGGCTCACTAACTTCACACACCATCAGGCTTCCAAGCAGCTCTCAAGGAAACTCAGTTTTCACACTCTATGCTTAGTGCCCTTTGAGTGCATTATCTAGGAATGAACCTGGTAGAGCATCCCACACAAACGAATGCTCCACATGCGGGTTTCACATGCCACCAACTTCACATTCACAGGCAACTTCAGCGCCACAGCCGTTTTCAAATAGCCCTCAATGCAAAGGCTCTAGACGCAAATATTGGTGTGAGAGCTAATTCAATCAAGGAAACACTGCATGTTGTTGAAGGGCATATTGAAGAAGGATCAGCCGAGTGGTTCTTGTGGGAGAACAACTCCATTTGGCTCACTAACTTCACACACCATCAGGCTTCCAAGCAGCTCTCAAGGAAACTCAGTTTTCACACTCTATGCTTAGTGCCCTTTGTATGGCTAGCACTGAAATGAACCTGGTAGAGCATCCCACACAAACGAATGCTCCACATGCGGGTTTCACATGCCACAAACTCCACATTCACAGGCAACTTCAGCGCCACAGCCGTTTTCAGATAGCCCTCAATGCAAAGGCTCTAGACGCAAATATTGGTGTGAGAGCTAATTCAATCAAGGAAACACTGCATGTTGGTGAAGGGCATATTGAAGAAGGATCAGCCGAGTGGTTCTTGTGGGAGAACAACTCCATTTGGCTCACTAACTTCACACACCATCAGGCTTCCAAGCAGCTCTCAAGGAAACTCAGTTTTCACACTCTATGCTTAGTGCCATTTGTATGGCTAGGACTGAAATGAACCTGGTAGAGCATCCCACACAAACGAATGCTCCACATGCGGGTTTCACATGGCACCAACTCCACATTCACAGGCAACTTCAGCGCCACAGCCGTTTTCAGATAGCCCTCAATGCAAAGGCTCTAGACGCAAATATTGGTGTGAGAGCTAATTCAATCAAGGAAACACTGCCTGTTGCTGAAGGGCATATTGAAGAAGGATCAGCCGAGTGGTTCTTGTGGGAGAACAACTCCATTTGGCTCACTAACTTCACACACCATCAGGCTTCCAAGCAGCTCTCAAGGAAACTCAGTTTTCACACTCTATGCTTAGTGCCCTTTGAGTGCATTATCTAGGAATGAACCTGGTAGAACATCCCACACAAACGAATGCTCCACATGCGGGTTTCACATGCCACCAACTCCACATTCACAGGCAACTTCAGCGCCACAGCCGTTTTCAAATAGCCCTCAATGCAAAGGCTCTAGACGCAAATATTGGTGTGAGAGCTAATTCAATCAAGGAAACACTGCATGTTGGTGAAGGGCATATTGAAGAAGGATCAGCCGAGTGGTTCTTGTGGGAGAACAACTCCATTTGGCTCACTAACTTCACACACCATCAGGCTTCCAAGCAGCTCTCAAGGAAACTCAGTTTTCACACTCTATGCTTAGTGCCCTTTGAGTGCATTATCTAGGAATGAACCTGGTAGAACATCTCACACAAACGAATGCTCCACATGCGGGTTTCACATGCCACCAACTCCACATTCACAGGCAACTTCAGCGCCACAGCCGTTTTCAGATAGCCCTCAATGCAAAGGCTCTAGACGCAAATATTGGTGTGAGAGCTAATTCAATCAAGGAAACCCTACATGTTGGTGAAGGGCATATTGAAGAATGATCAGCCGAGTGGTTCTTGTGGAAGAACAACTCCATTTGGCTCACTAACTTCACACACCATCAGGCTTCCAAGCAGCTCTCAAGGAAACTCAGTTTTCACACTCTATGCTTAGTGCCATTTGTATGGCTAGCACTGAAATGAACCTGGTAGAGCATCCCACACAAACGAATGCTCCACATGCGGGTTTCACATGGCACCAACTCCACATTCACAGGCAACTTCAGCGCCACAGCCGTTTTCAGATAGCCCTCAATGCAAAGGCTCTAGACGCAAATATTGGTGTGAGAGCTAATTCAATCAAGGAAACACTGCATGTTGGTGAAGGGCATATTGAAGAAGGATCAGCCGAGTGGTTCTTGTGGGAGAACAACTCCATTTGGCTCACTAACTTCACACACCATCAGGCTTCCAAGCAGCTCTCAAGGAAACTCAGTTTTCACACTCTATGCTTAGTGCCCTTTGAGTGCATTATCTAGGAATGAACCTGGTAGAGCATCCCACACAAACGAATGCTCCACATGCGGGTTTCACATGCCACCAACTCCACATTCACAGGCAACTTCAGCGCCACAGCCGTTTTCAAATAGCCCTCAATGCAAAGGCTCTAGACGCAAATATTGGTGTGAGAGCTAATTCAATCAAGGAAACACTGCATGTTGGTGAAGGGCATATTGAAGAAGGATCAGCCGAGTGGTTCTTGTGGGAGAACAACTCCATTTGGCTCACTAACTTCACACACCATCAGGCTTCCAAGCAGCTCTCAAGGAAACTCATTTTTCACACTGTATGCTTAGTGCCCTTTGAGTGCATTATCTAGGAATGAACCTGGTAGAGCATCCCACACAAACGAATGCTCCACATGCGGGTTTCACATGCCACCAACTCCACATTCACAGGCAACTTCAGCGCCACAGCCGTTTTCAGATAGCCCTCAATGCAAAGGCTCTAGACGCAAATATTGGTGTGAGAGCTAATTCAATCAAGGAAACACTGCATGTTGGTGAAGGGCATATTGAAGAAGGATCAGCCGAGTGGTTCTTGTGGGAGAACAACTCCATTTGGCTCACTAACTTCACACACCATCAGGCTTCCAAGCAGCTCTCAAGGAAACTCAGTTTTCACACTCTATGCTTAGTGCCCTTTGAGTGCATTATCTAGGAATGAACCTGGTAGAGCATCCCACACAAACGAATGCTCCACATGCGGGTTTCACATGCCACCAACTCCACATTCACAGGCAACTTCAGCGCCACAGCCGTTTTCAAATAGCCCTCAATGCAAAGGCTCTAGACGCAAATATTGGTGTGAGAGCTAATTCAATCAAGGAAACACTGCATGTTGTTGAAGGGCATATTGAAGAAGGATCAGCCGAGTGGTTCTTGTGGGAGAACAACTCCATTTGGCTCACTAACTTCACACACCATCAGGCTTCCAAGCAGCTCTCAAGGAAACTCAGTTTTCACACTCTATGCTTAGTGCCCTTTGTATGGCTAGCACTGAAATGAACCTGGTAGAGCATCCCACACAAACGAATGCTCCACATGCGGGTTTCACATGCCACCAACTCCACATTCACAGGCAACTTCAGCGCCACAGCCGTTTTCAGATAGCCCTCAATGCAAAGGCTCTAGACGCAAATATTGGTGTGAGAGCTAATTCAATCAAAGAAACACTGCATGTTGGTGAAGGGCATATTGAAGAAGGATCAGCCGAGTGGTTCTTGTGGGAGAACAACTCCATTTGGCTCACTAACTTCACACACCATCAGGCTTCCAAGCAGCTCTCAAGGAAACTCAGTTTTCACACTCTATGCTTAGTGCCCTTTGAGTGCATTATCTAGGAATGAACCTGGTAGAGCATCCCACACAAACGAATGCTCCACATGCGGGTTTCACATGCCACCAACTCCACATTCACAGGCAACTTCAGCGCCACAGCCGTTTTCAGATAGCCCTCAATGCAAAGGCTCTAGACGCAAATATTGGTGTGAGAGCTAATTCAATCAAGGAAACACTGCATGTTGGTGAAGGGCATATTGAAGAAGGATCAGCCGAGTGGTTCTTGTGGGAGAACAACTCCATTTGGCTCACTAACTTCACACACCATCAGGCTTCCAAGCAGCTCTCAAGGAAACTCAGTTTTCACACTCTATGCTTAGTGCCCTTTGTATGGCTAGCACTGAAATGAACCTGGTAGAGCATCCCACACAAACGAATGCTCCACATGCGGGTTTCACATGCCACAAACTCCACATTCACAGGCAACTTCAGCGCCACAGCCGTTTTCAGATAGCCCTCAATGCAAAGGCTCTAGACGCAAATATTGGTGTGAGAGCTAATTCAATCAAGGAAACACTGCATGTTGGTGAAGGGCATATTGAAGAAGGATCAGCCGAGTGGTTCTTGTGGGAGAACAACTCCATTTGGCTCACTAACTTCACACACCATCAGGCTTCCAAGCAGCTCTCAAGGAAACTCAGTTTTCACACTCTATGCTTAGTGCCCTTTGAGTGCATTATCTAGGAATGAACCTGGTAGAGCATCCCACACAAACGAATGCTTCACATGCGGGTTTCACATGCCACCAACTCCACATTCACAAGCAACTTCAGCGCCACAGCCGTTTTCAGATAGCCCTCAATGCAAAGGCTCTAGACGCAAATATTGGTGTGAGAGCTAATTCAATCAAGGAAACACTGCATGTTGGTGAAGGGCATATTGAAGAAGGATCAGCCGAGTGGTTCTTGTGGGAGAACAACTCCATTTGGCTCACTAACTTCACACACCATCAGGCTTCCACGCAGCTCTCAAGGAAACTCAGTTTTCACACTCTATGCTTAGTGCCCTTTGAGTGCATTATCTAGGAATGAACCTGGTAGAGCATCCCACACAAACGAATGCTCCACATGCGGGTTTCACATGCCACCAACTCCACATTCACAGGCAACTTCAGCGCCACAGCCGTTTTCAAATAGCCCTCAATGCAAAGGCTCTAGACGGAAATATTGGTGTGAGAGCTAATTCAATCAAGGAAACACTGCATGTTGGTGAAGGGCATATTGAAGAAGGATCAGCCGAGTGGTTCTTGTGGGAGAACAACTCCATTTGGCTCACTAACTTCACACACCATCAGGCTTCCAAGCAGCTCTCAAGGAAACTCAGTTTTCACACTCTATGCTTAGTGCCCTTTGAGTGCATTATCTAGGAATGAACCTGGTAGAACATCCCACACAAACGAATGCTCCACATGCGGGTTTCACATGCCACCAACTCCACATTCACAGGCAACTTCAGCGCCACAGCTGTTTTCAGATAGCCCTCAATGCAAACGCTCTAGACGCAAATATTGGTGTGAGAGCTAATTCAATCAAGGAAACACTGCCTGTTGGTGAAGGGCATATTGAAGAAGGATCAGCCGAGTGGTTCTTGTGGGAGAACAACTCCATTTGGCTCACTAACTTCACACACCATCAGGCTTCCAAGCAGCTCTCAAGGAAACTCAGTTTTCACACTCTATGCTTAGTGCCATTTGTATGGCTAGGACTGAAATGAACCTGGTAGAGCATCCCACACAAACGAATGCTCCACATGCGGGTTTCACATGCCACCAACTCCACATTCACAGGTAACTTCAGCGCCACAGCCGTTTTCAGATAGCCCTCAATGCAAAGGCTCTAGACGCAAATATTGGTGTGAGAGCTAATTCAATCAAGGAAACACTGCATGTTGGTGAAGGGCATATTGAAGAAGGATCAGCCGAGTGGTTCTTGTGGGAGAACAACTCCATTTGGCTCACTAACTTCACACACCATCAGGCTTCCAAGCAGCTCTCAAGGAAACTCAGTTTTCACACTCTATGCTTAGTGCCCTTTGAGTGCATTATCTAGGAATGAACCTGGTAGAGCATCCCACACAAACGAATGCTCCACATGCGGGTTTCACATGCCACCAACTCCACATTCACAGGCAACTTCAGCGCCACAGCCGTTTTCAGATAGCCCTCAATGCAAAGGCTCTAGACGCAAATATTGGTGTGAGAGCTAATTCAATCAAGGAAACACTGCATGTTGGTGAAGGGCATATTGAAGAAGGATCAGCCGAGTGGTTCTTGTGGGAGAACAACTCCATTTGGCTCACTAACTTCACACACCATCAGGCTTCCAAGCAGCT
Source organism: Ochotona princeps (assembly GCF_030435755.1). NCBI lineage: Eukaryota > Metazoa > Chordata > Mammalia > Lagomorpha > Ochotonidae > Ochotona > Ochotona princeps. The sequence continues at coordinate 32,548 of NW_026698051.1, forward strand.
CTCAAGGAATCTCAGTTTTCACACTCTATGTTTAGTGCCATTTGTATGGCTAGGACTGAAATGAACCTGGTAGAGCATCCCACACAAACGAATGCTCCACATGCGGGTTTCACATGGCACCAACTCCACATTCACAGGCAACTTCAGCGCCACAGCCGTTTTCAGATAGCCCTCAATGCAAAGGCTCTAGACGCAAATATTGGTGTGAGAGCTAATTCAATCAAGGAAACACTGCATGTTGGTGAAGGGCATATTGAAGAAGGATCAGCCGAGTGGTTCTTGTGGGAGAACAACTCCATTTGGCTCACTAACTTCACACACCATCAGGCTTCCAAGCAGCTCTCAAGGAAACTCAGTTTTCACACTCTATGCTTAGTGCCCTTTGAGTGCATTATCTAGGAATGAACCTGGTAGAGCATCCCACACAAACGAATGCTCCACATGCGGGTTTCACATGCCACCAACTCCACATTCACAGGCAACTTCAGCGCCACAGCCGTTTTCAGATAGCCCTCAATGCAAAGGCTCTAGACGCAAATATTGGTGTGAGAGCTAATTCAATCAAGGAAACACTGCATGTTGGTGAAGGGCATATTGAAGAAGGATCAGCCGAGTGGTTCTTGTGGGAGAACAACTCCATTTGGCTCACTAACTTCACACACCATCAGGCTTCCAAGCAGCTCTCAAGGAAACTCAGTTTTCACACTCTATGCTTAGTGCCCTTTGAGTGCATTATCTAGGAATGAAGCTGGGAGAGCATCCCACACAAACGAATGCTCCACATGCGGGTTTCACATGCCACCAACTCCACATTCACAGGCAACTTCAGCGCCACAGCCGTTTTCAGATAGCCCTCAATGCAAAGGCTCTAGACGCAAATATTGGTGTGAGAGCTAATTCAATCAAGGAAACACTGCATGTTGGTGAAGGGCATATTGAAGAAGGATCAGCCGAGTGGTTCTTGTGGGAGAACAACTCCATTTGGCTCACTAACTTCACACACCATCAGGCTTCCAAGCAGCTCTCAAGGAAACTCAGTTTTCACACTCTATGCTTAGTGCCGTTTGTATGGCTAGGACTGAAATGAACCTGGTAGAGCATCCCACACAAACCAATGCTCCACATGCGGGTTTCACATGCCACCAACTCCACATTCACAGGCAACTTCAGCGCCACAGCCGTTTTCAAATAGCCCTCAATGCAAAGGCTCTAGACGCAAATATTGGTGTGAGAGCTAATTCAATCAAGGAAACACTGCATGTTGGTGAAGGGCATATTGAAGAAGGATCAGCCGAGTGGTTCTTGTGGGAGAACAACTCCATTTGGCTCACTAACTTCACACACCATCAGGCTTCCAAGCAGCTCTCAAGGAAACTCAGTTTTCACACTCTATGCTTAGTGCCCTTTGAGTGCATTATCTAGGAATGAACCTGGTAGAACATCCCACACAAACGAATGCTCCACATGCGGGTTTCACATGCCACCAACTCCACATTCACAGGCAACTTCAGCGCCACAGCCGTTTTCAGATAGCCCTCAATGCAAAGGCTCTAGACGCAAATATTGGTGTGAGAGCTAATTCAATCAAGGAAACACTGCATGTTGGTGAAGGGCATATTGAAGAAGGATCAGCCGAGTGGTTCTTGTGGGAGAACAACTCCATTTGGCTCACTAACTTCACACACCATCAGGCTTCCAAGCAGCTCTCAAGGAAACTCAGTTTTCACACTCTATGCTTAGTGCCCTTTGAGTGCATTATCTAGGAATGAACCTGGTAGAACATCCCACACAAACGAATGCTCCACATGCGGGTTTCACATGCCACCAACTCCACATTCACAGGCAACTTCAGCGCCACAGCCGTTTTCAGATAGCCCTCAATGCAAAGGCTCTAGACGCAAATATTGGTGTGAGAGCTAATTCAATCAAGGAAACACTGCCTGTTGGTGAAGGGCATATTGAAGAAGGATCAGCCGAGTGGTTCTTGTGGGAGAACAACTCCATTTGGCTCACTAACTTCACACACCATCAGGCTTCCAAGCAGCTCTCAAGGAAACTCAGTTTTCACACTCTATGCTTAGTGCCATTTGTATGGCTAGGACTGAAATGAACCTGGTAGAGCATCCCACACAAACGAATGCTCCACATGCGGGTTTCACATGGCACCAACTCCACATTCACAGGCAACTTCAGCGCCACAGCCGTTTTCAGATAGCCCTCAATGCAAAGGCTCTAGACGCAAATATTGGTGTGAGAGCTAATTCAATCAAGGAAACACTGCATGTTGGTGAAGGGCATATTGAAGAAGGATCAGCCGAGTGGTTCTTGTGGGAGAACAACTCCATTTGGCTCACTAACTTCACACACCATCAGGCTTCCAAGCAGCTCTCAAGGAAACTCAGTTTTCACACTCTATGTTTAGTGCCCTTTGAGTGCATTATCTAGGAATGAACCTGGTAGAGCATCCCACACAAACGAATGCTCCACATGCGGGTTTCACATGGCACCAACTCCACATTCACAGGCAACTTCAGCGCCACAGCCGTTTTCAGATAGCCCTCAATGCAAAGGCTCTAGACGCAAATATTGGTGTGAGAGCTAATTCAATCAAGGAAACACTGCATGTTGGTGAAGGGCATATTGAAGAAGGATCAGCCGAGTGGTTCTTGTGGGAGAACAACTCACTCCATTTGGCTCACTAACTTCACACACCATCAGGCTTCCAAGCAGCTCTCAAGGAAACTCAGTTTTCACACTCTATGCTTAGTGCCCTTTGAGTGCATTATCTAGGAATGAACCTGGTAGAGCATCCCACACAAACGAATGCTCCACATGCGGGTTTCACATGCCAGCAACTCCACATTCACAGGCAACTTCAGCGCCACAGCCGTTTTCAGATAGCCCTCAATGCAAAGGCTCTAGACGCAAATATTGGTGTGAGAGCTAATTCAATCAAGGAAACACTGCATGTTGTTGAAGGGCATATTGAAGAAGGATCAGCCGAGTGGTTCTTGTGGGAGAACAACTCCATTTGGCTCACTAACTTCACACACCATCAGGCTTCCAAGCAGCTCTCAAGGAAACTCAGTTTTCACACTCTATGCTTAGTGCCCTTTGAGTGCATTATCTAGGAATGAACCTGGTAGAGCATCCCACACAAACGAATGCTCCACATGCGGGTTTCACATGCCACCAACTCCACATTCACAGGCAACTTCAGCGCCACAGCCGTTTTCAAATAGCCCTCAATGCAAAGGCTCTAGACGCAAATATTGGTGTGAGAGCTAATTCAATCAAGGAAACACTGCATGTTGGTGAAGGGCATATTGAAGAAGGATCAGCCGAGTGGTTCTTGTGGGAGAACAACTCCATTTGGCTCACTAACTTCACACACCATCAGGCTTCCAAGCAGCTCTCAAGGAAACTCAGTTTTCACACTCTATGCTTAGTGCCCTTTGAGTGCATTATCTAGGAATGAACCTGGTAGAGCATCCCACACAAACGAATGCTCCACATGCGGGTTTCACATGCCACCAACTCCACATTCACAGGCAACTTCAGCGCCACAGCCATTTTCAGATAGCCCTCAATGCAAAGGCTCTAGACGCAAATATTGGTGTGAGAGCTAATGCAATCAAGGAAACACTGCATGTTGGTGAAGGGCATATTGAAGAAGGATCAGCCGAGTGGTTCTTGTGGGAGAACAACTCCATTTGGCTCACTAACTTCACACACCATCAGGCTTCCAAGCAGCTCTCAAGGAAACTCAGTTTTCACACTCTATGCTTAGTGCCCTTTCTTTGGCTTGGACTGAAATGAACCTGGTAGAGCATCCCACACAAACGAATGCTCCACATGCGGGTTTCACATGCCACCAACTCCACATTCACAGGCAACTTCAGCGCCACAGCCGTTTTCAGATAGCCCTCAATGCAAAGGCTCTAGACGCAAATATTGGTGTGAGAGCTAATTCAATCAAGGAAACACTGCATGTTGGTGAAGGGCATATTGAAGAAGGATCAGCCGAGTGGTTCTTGTGGGAGAACAACTCCATTTGGCTCACTAACTTCACACACCATCAGGCTTCCAAGCAGCTCTCAAGGAAATTCAGTTTTCACACTCTATGCTTAGTGCCCTTTGAGTGCATTATCTAGGAATGAACCTGGTAGAGCATCCCACACAAACGAATGCTCCACATGCGGGTTTCACATGCCACCAACTCCACATTCACAGGCAACTTCAGCGCCACAGCCGTTTTCAGATAGCCCTCAATGCAAAGGCTCTAGACGCAAATATTGGTGTGAGAGCTAATTCAATCAAGGAAACACTGCATGTTGGTGAAGGGCATATTGAAGAAGGATCAGCCAAGTGGTTCTTGTGGGAGAACAACTCCATTTGGCTCACTAACTTCACACACCATCAGGCTTCCAAGCAGCTCTCAAGGAAACTCAGTTTTCACACTCTATGTTTAGTGCTCTTTGTATGCCTAGGACTGAAATGAATCTTGGTCAGCATCCCACACAAACGAATGCTCCACATGCGGGTTTCACATGCCACCAACTCCACATTCACAGGCAACTTCAGCGCCACAGCCGTTTTCAGATAGCCCTCAATGCAAAGGCTCTAGACGCAAATATTGGTGTGAGAGCTAATTCAATCAAGGAAACACTGCATGTTGGTGAAGGGCATATTGAAGAAGGATCAGCCGAGTGGTTCTTGTGGGAGAACAACTCCATTTGGCTCACTAACTTCACACACCATCAGGCTTCCAAGCAGCTCTCAAGGAAACTCAGTTTTCACACTCTATGCTTAGTGCCCTTTGAGTGCATTATCTAGGAATGAACCTGGTAGAGCATCCCACACAAACGAATGCTCCACATGCGGGTTTCACATGCCACCAACTCCACATTCACAGGCAACTTCAGCGCCACAGCCGTTTTCAGATAGCCCTCAATGCAAAGGCTCTAGACGCAAATATTGGTGTGAGAGCTAATTCAATCAAGGAAACACTGCATGTTGGTGAAGGGCATATTGAAGAAGGATCAGCTGAGTGGTTCTTGTGGGAGAACAACTCCATTTGGCTCACTAACTTCACACACCATCAGGCTTCCAAGCAGCTCTCAAGGAAACTCAGTTTTCACACATTATGCTTAGTGCCCTTTGTATGGCTTGGCCTGAAATGAACCTGGTAGAGCATCCCACACAAACGAATGCTCCACATGCGGGTTTCACATGCCACCAACTCCACATTCACAGGCAACTTCAGCGCCACAGCCGTTTTCAGATAGCCCTCAATGCAAAGGCTCTAGATGCAAATATTGGTGTGAGAGCTAATTCAATCAAGGAAACACTGCATGTTGGTGAAGGGCATACTGAAGAAGGATCAGCCGAGTGGTTCTTGTGGGAGAACAACTCCATTTGGCTCACTAACTTCACACACCATCAGGCTTCCAAGCAGCTCTCAAGGAAACTCAGTTTTCACACTCTATGCTTAGTGCCCTTTGAGTGCATTATCTAGGAATGAACCTGGTAGAGCATCCCACACAAACGAATGCTCCACATGCGGGTTTCACATGCCACCAACTCCACATTCACAGGCAACTTCAGCGCCACAGCCGTTTTCAGATAGCCCTCAATGCAAAGGCTCTAGATGCAAATATTGGTGTGAGAGCTAATTCAATCAAGGAAACACTGCATGTTGGTGAAGGGCATATTGAAGAAGGATCAGCCGAGTGGTTCTTGTGGGAGAACAACTCCATTTGGCTCACTAACTTCACACACCATCAGGCTTCCAAGCAGCTCTCAAGAAAACTCAGTTTTCACACTCTATGCTTAGTGCCCTTTGAGTGCATTATCTAGGAATGAACCTGGTAGAGCATCCCACACAAACGAATGCTCCACATGCGGGTTTCACATGCCACCAACTCCACATTCACAGGCAACTTCAGCGCCACAGCCGTTTTCAGATAGCCCTCAATGCAAAGGCTCTAGATGCAAATATTGGTGTGAGAGCTAATTCAATCAAGGAAACACTGCATGTTGGTGAAGGGCATATTGAAGAAGGATCAGCCGAGTGGTTCTTGTGGGAGAACAACTCCATTTGGCTCACTAACTTCACACACCATCAGGCTTCCAAGCAGCTCTCAAGGAAACTCAGTTTTCACACTCTATGCTTAGTGCCCTTTGAGTGCATTATCTAGGAATGAACCTGGTAGAGCATCCCACACAAACGAATGCTCCACATGCGGGTTTCACATGCCACCAACTTCACATTCACAGGCAACTTCAGCGCCACAGCCGTTTTCAAATAGCCCTCAATGCAAAGGCTCTAGACGCAAATATTGGTGTGAGAGCTAATTCAATCAAGGAAACACTGCATGTTGTTGAAGGGCATATTGAAGAAGGATCAGCCGAGTGGTTCTTGTGGGAGAACAACTCCATTTGGCTCACTAACTTCACACACCATCAGGCTTCCAAGCAGCTCTCAAGGAAACTCAGTTTTCACACTCTATGCTTAGTGCCCTTTGTATGGCTAGCACTGAAATGAACCTGGTAGAGCATCCCACACAAACGAATGCTCCACATGCGGGTTTCACATGCCACAAACTCCACATTCACAGGCAACTTCAGCGCCACAGCCGTTTTCAGATAGCCCTCAATGCAAAGGCTCTAGACGCAAATATTGGTGTGAGAGCTAATTCAATCAAGGAAACACTGCATGTTGGTGAAGGGCATATTGAAGAAGGATCAGCCGAGTGGTTCTTGTGGGAGAACAACTCCATTTGGCTCACTAACTTCACACACCATCAGGCTTCCAAGCAGCTCTCAAGGAAACTCAGTTTTCACACTCTATGCTTAGTGCCATTTGTATGGCTAGGACTGAAATGAACCTGGTAGAGCATCCCACACAAACGAATGCTCCACATGCGGGTTTCACATGCCACCAACTCCACATTCACAGGCAACTTCAGCGCCACAGCCGTTTTCAGATAGCCCTCAATGCAAAGGCTCTAGACGCAAATATTGGTGTGAGAGCTAATTCAATCAAGGAAACACTGCATGTTGGTGAAGGGCATATTGAAGAAGGATCAGCCGAGTGGTTCTTGTGGGAGAACAACTCCATTTGGCTCACTAACTTCACACACCATCAGGCTTCCAAGCAGCTCTCAAGGAAACTCAGTTTTCACACTCTATGTTTAGTGCCCTTTGAGTGCATTATCTAGGAATGAACCTGGTAGAGCATCCCACACAAACGAATGCTCCACATGCGGGTTTCACATGCCACCAACTCCACATTCACAGGCAACTTCAGCGCCACAGCCGTTTTCAGATAGCCCTCAATGCAAAGGCTCTAGACGCAAATATTGGTGTGAGAGCTAATTCAATCAAGGAAACACTGCATGTTGGTGAAGGGCATATTGAAGAAGGATCAGCCGAGTGGTTCTTGTGGGAGAACAACTCCATTTGGCTCACTAACTTCACACACCATCAGGCTTCCAAGCAGCTCTCAAGGAAACTCAGTTTTCACACTCTATGCTTAGTGCCCTTTGAGTGCATTATCTAGGAATGAACCTGGTAGAGCATCCCACACAAACGAATGCTCCACATGCGGGTTTCACATGCCACCAACTCCACATTCACAGGCAACTTCAGCGCCACAGCCGTTTTCAAATAGCCCTCAATGCAAAGGCTCTAGACGCAAATATTGGTGTGAGAGCTAATTCAATCAAGGAAACACTGCATGTTGGTGAAGGGCATATTGAAGAAGGATCAGCCGAGTGGTTCTTGTGGGAGAACAACTCCATTTGGCTCACTAACTTCACACACCATCAGGCTTCCAAGCAGCTCTCAAGGAAACTCAGTTTTCACACTCTATGCTTAGTGCCCTTTGTATGGCTAGCACTGAAATGAACCTGGTAGAGCATCCCACACAAACGAATGCTCCACATGCGGGTTTCACATGCCACAAACTCCACATTCACAGGCAACTTCAGCGCCACAGCCGTTTTCAGATAGCCCTCAATGCAAAGGCTCTAGACGCAAATATTGGTGTGAGAGCTAATTCAATCAAGGAAACACTGCATGTTGGTGAAGGGCATATTGAAGAAGGATCAGCCGAGTGGTTCTTGTGGGAGAACAACTCCATTTGGCTCACTAACTTCACACACCATCAGGCTTCCAAGCAGCTCTCAAGGAAACTCAGTTTTCACACTCTATGCTTAGTGCCCTTTGAGTGCATTATCTAGGAATGAACCTGGTAGAGCATCCCACAGAAACGAATGCTCCACATGCGGGTTTCACATGCCACCAACTCCACATTCACAGGCAACTTCAGCGCCACAGCCGTTTTCAAATAGCCCTCAATGCAAAGGCTCTAGACGCAAATATTGGTGTGAGAGCTAATTCAATCAAGGAAACACTGCATGTTGGTGAAGGGCATATTGAAGAAGGATCAGCCGAGTGGTTCTTGTGGGAGAACAACTCCATTTGGCTCACTAACTTCACACACCATCAGGCTTCCAAGCAGCTCTCAAGGAAACTCAGTTTTCACACTCTATGCTTAGTGCCCTTTGAGTGCATTATCTAGGAATGAACCTGGTAGAACATCTCACACAAACGAATGCTCCACATGCGGGTTTCACATGCCACCAACTCCACATTCACAGGCAACTTCAGCGCCACAGCCGTTTTCAGATAGCCCTCAATGCAAAGGCTCTAGACGCAAATATTGGTGTGAGAGCTAATTCAATCAAGGAAACCCTACATGTTGGTGAAGGGCATATTGAAGAAGGATCAGCCGAGTGGTTCTTGTGGGAGAACAACTCCATTTGGCTCACTAACTTCACACACCATCAGGCTTCCAAGCAGCTCTCAAGGAAACTCAGTTTTCACACTCTATGCTTAGTGCCATTTGTATGGCTAGCACTGAAATGAACCTGGTAGAGCATCCCACACAAACGAATGCTCCACATGCGGGTTTCACATGGCACCAACTCCACATTCACAGGCAACTTCAGCGCCACAGCCGTTTTCAGATAGCCCTCAATGCAAAGGCTCTAGACGCAAATATTGGTGTGAGAGCTAATTCAATCAAGGAAACACTGCATGTTGGTGAAGGGCATATTGAAGAAGGATCAGCCGAGTGGTTCTTGTGGGAGAACAACTCCATTTGGCTCACTAACTTCACACACCATCAGGCTTCCAAGCAGCTCTCAAGGAAACTCAGTTTTCACACTCTATGTTTAGTGCCCTTTGAGTGCATTATCTAGGAATGAACCTGGTAGAGCATCCCACACAAACGAATGCTCCACATGCGGGTTTCACATGCCACCAACTCCACATTCACAGGCAACTTCAGCGCCACAGCCGTTTTCAAATAGCCCTCAATGCAAAGGCTCTAGACGCAAATATTGGTGTGAGAGCTAATTCAATCAAGGAAACACTGCATGTTGGTGAAGGGCATATTGAAGAAGGATCAGCCGAGTGGTTCTTGTGGGAGAACAACTCCATTTGGCTCACTAACTTCACACACCATCAGGCTTCCAAGCAGCTCTCAAGGAAACTCAGTTTTCACACTCTATGCTTAGTGCCCTTTGAGTGCATTATCTAGGAATGAACCTGGTAGAGCATCCCACACAAACGAATGCTCCACATGCGGGTTTCACATGCCACCAACTCCACATTCACAGGCAACTTCAGCGCCACAGCCGTTTTCAGATAGCCCTCAATGCAAAGGCTCTAGACGCAAATATTGGTGTGAGAGCTAATTCAATCAAGGAAACACTGCATGTTGGTGAAGGGCATATTGAAGAAGGATCAGCCGAGTGGTTCTTGTGGGAGAACAACTCCATTTGGCTCACTAACTTCACACACCATCAGGCTTCCAAGCAGCTCTCAAGGAAACTCAGTTTTCACACTCTATGCTTAGTGCCCTTTGAGTGCATTATCTAGGAATGAACCTGGTAGAGCATCCCACACAAACGAATGCTCCACATGCGGGTTTCACATGCCACCAACTCCACATTCACAGGCAACTTCAGCGCCACAGCCGTTTTCAGATAGCCCTCAATGCAAAGGCTCTAGACGCAAATATTGGTGTGAGAGCTAATTCAATCAAGGAAACACTGCATGTTGTTGAAGGGCATATTGAAGAAGGATCAGCCGAGTGGTTCTTGTGGGAGAACAACTCCATTTGGCTCACTAACTTCACACACCATCAGGCTTCCAAGCAGCTCTCAAGGAAACTCAGTTTTCACACTCTATGCTTAGTGCCCTTTGTATGGCTAGCACTGAAATGAACCTGGTAGAGCATCCCACACAAACGAATGCTCCACATGCGGGTTTCACATGCCACCAACTCCACATTCACAGGCAACTTCAGCGCCACAGCCGTTTTCAGATAGCCCTCAATGCAAAGGCTCTAGACGCAAATATTGGTGTGAGAGCTAATTCAATCAAGGAAACACTGCATGTTGGTGAAGGGCATATTGAAGAAGGATCAGCCGAGTGGTTCTTGTGGGAGAACAACTCCATTTGGCTCACTAACTTCACACACCATCAGGCTTCCAAGCAGCTCTCAAGGAAACTCAGTTTTCACACTCTATGCTTAGTGCCCTTTGAGTGCATTATCTAGGAATGAACCTGGTAGAGCATCCCACACAAACGAATGCTCCACATGCGGGTTTCACATGCCACCAACTCCACATTCACAGGCAACTTCAGCGCCACAGCCGTTTTCAGATAGCCCTCAATGCAAAGGCTCTAGACGCAAATATTGGTGTGAGAGCTAATTCAATCAAGGAAACACTGCATGTTGGTGAAGGGCATATTGAAGAAGGATCAGCCGAGTGGTTCTTGTGGGAGAACAACTCCATTTGGCTCACTAACTTCACACACCATCAGGCTTCCAAGCAGCTCTCAAGGAAACTCAGTTTTCACACTCTATGCTTAGTGCCCTTTGAGTGCATTATCTAGGAATGAACCTGGTAGAACATCCCACACAAACGAATGCTCCACATGCGGGTTTCACATGCCACCAACTCCACATTCACAGGCAACTTCAGCGCCACAGCCATTTTCAGATAGCCCTCAATGCGAAGGCTCTAGACGCAAATATTGGTGTGAGAGCTAATTCAATCAAGGAAACACTGCATGTTGGTGAAGGGCATATTGAAGAAGGATCAGCCGAGTGGTTCTTGTGGGAGAACAACTCCATTTGGCTCACTAACTTCACACACCATCAGGCTTCCAAGCAGCTCTCAAGGAAACTCAGTTTTCACACTCTATGCTTAGTGCCCTTTGTATGGCTAGCACTGAAATGAACCTGGTAGAGCATCCCACACAAACGAATGCTCCACATGCGGGTTTCACATGCCACCAACTCCACATTCACAGGCAACTTCAGCGCCACAGCCGTTTTCAGATAGCCCTCAATGCAAAGGCTCTAGACGCAAATATTGGTGTGAGAGCTAATTCAATCAAGGAAACACTGCATGTTGGTGAAGGGCATATTGAAGAAGGATCAGCCGAGTGGTTCTTGTGGGAGAACAACTCCATTTGGCTCACTAACTTCACACACCATCAGGCTTCCAAGCAGCTCTCAAGGAAACTCAGTTTTCACACTCTATGCTTAGTGCCCTTTGAGTGCATTATCTAGGAATGAACCTGGTAGAGCATCCCACACAAACGAATGCTTCACATGCGGGTTTCACATGCCACCAACTCCACATTCACAAGCAACTTCAGCGCCACAGCCGTTTTCAGATAGCCCTCAATGCAAAGGCTCTAGACGCAAATATTGGTGTGAGAGCTAATTCAATCAAGGAAACACTGCATGTTGGTGAAGGGCATATTGAAGAAGGATCAGCCGAGTGGTTCTTGTGGGAGAACAACTCCATTTGGCTCACTAACTTCACACACCATCAGGCTTCCACGCAGCTCTCAAGGAAACTCAGTTTTCACACTCTATGCTTAGTGCCCTTTGAGTGCATTATCTAGGAATGAACCTGGTAGAGCATCCCACACAAACGAATGCTCCACATGCGGGTTTCACATGCCACCAACTCCACATTCACAGGCAACTTCAGCGCCACAGCCGTTTTCAAATAGCCCTCAATGCAAAGGCTCTAGACGCAAATATTGGTGTGAGAGCTAATTCAATCAAGGAAACACTGCATGTTGGTGAAGGGCATATTGAAGAAGGATCAGCCGAGTGGTTCTTGTGGGAGAACAACTCCATTTGGCTCACTAACTTCACACACCATCAGGCTTCCAAGCAGCTCTCAAGGAAACTCAGTTTTCACACTCTATGCTTAGTGCCCTTTGAGTGCATTATCTAGGAATGAACCTGGTAGAACATCCCACACAAACGAATGCTCCACATGCGGGTTTCACATGCCACCAACTCCACATTCACAGGCAACTTCAGCGCCACAGCTGTTTTCAGATAGCCCTCAATGCAAAGGCTCTAGACGCAAATATTGGTGTGAGAGCTAATTCAATCAAGGAAACACTGCCTGTTGGTGAAGGGCATATTGAAGAAGGATCAGCCGAGTGGTTCTTGTGGGAGAACAACTCCATTTGGCTCACTAACTTCACACACCATCAGGCTTCCAAGCAGCTCTCAAGGAAACTCAGTTTTCACACTCTATGCTTAGTGCCATTTGTATGGCTAGGACTGAAATGAACCTGGTAGAGCATCCCACACAAACGAATGCTCCACATGCGGGTTTCACATGCCACCAACTCCACATTCACAGGTAACTTCAGCGCCACAGCCGTTTTCAGATAGCCCTCAATGCAAAGGCTCTAGACGCAAATATTGGTGTGAGAGCTAATTCAATCAAGGAAACACTGCATGTTGGTGAAGGGCATATTGAAGAAGGATCAGCCGAGTGGTTCTTGTGGGAGAACAACTCCATTTGGCTCACTAACTTCACACACCATCAGGCTTCCAAGCAGCTCTCAAGGAAACTCAGTTTTCACACTCTATGCTTAGTGCCCTTTGAGTGCATTATCTAGGAATGAACCTGGTAGAGCATCCCACACAAACGAATGCTCCACATGCGGGTTTCACATGCCACCAACTCCACATTCACAGGCAACTTCAGCGCCACAGCCGTTTTCAGATAGCCCTCAATGCAAAGGCTCTAGACGCAAATATTGGTGTGAGAGCTAATTCAATCAAGGAAACACTGCATGTTGGTGAAGGGCATATTGAAGAAGGATCAGCCGAGTGGTTCTTGTGGGAGAACAACTCCATTTGGCTCACTAACTTCACACACCATCAGGCTTCCAAGCAGCTCTCAAGGAAACTCAGTTTTCACACTCTATGTTTAGTGCCATTTGTATGGCTAGGACTGAAATGAACCTGGTAGAGCATCCCACACAAACGAATGCTCCACATGCGGGTTTCACATGGCACCAACTCCACATTCACAGGCAACTTCAGCGCCACAGCCGTTTTCAGATAGCCCTCAATGCAAAGGCTCTAGACGCAAATATTGGTGTGAGAGCTAATTCAATCAAGGAAACACTGCATGTTGGTGAAGGGCATATTGAAGAAGGATCAGCCGAGTGGTTCTTGTGGGAGAACAACTCCATTTGGCTCACTAACTTCACACACCATCAGGCTTCCAAGCAGCTCTCAAGGAAACTCAGTTTTCACACTCTATGCTTAGTGCCCTTTGAGTGCATTATCTAGGAATGAACCTGGTAGAGCATCCCACACAAACGAATGCTCCACATGCGGGTTTCACATGCCACCAACTCCACATTCACAGGCAACTTCAGCGCCACAGCCGTTTTCAAATAGCCCTCAATGCAAAGGCTCTAGACGCAAATATTGGTGTGAGAGCTAATTCAATCAAGGAAACACTGCATGTTGTTGAAGGGCATATTGAAGAAGGATCAGCCGAGTGGTTCTTGTGGGAGAACAACTCCATTTGGCTCACTAACTTCACACACCATCAGGCTTCCAAGCAGCTCTCAAGGAAACTCAGTTTTCACACTCTATGCTTAGTGCCCTTTGAGTGCATTATCTAGGAATGAACGTGGTAGAGCATCCCACACAAACGAATGCTCCACATGCGGGTTTCACATGCCACCAACTCCACATTCACAGGCAACTTCAGCGCCACAGCCGTTTTCAAATAGCCCTCAATGCAAAGGCTCTAGACGCAAATATTGGTGTGAGAGCTAATTCAATCAAGGAAACACTGCATGTTGGTGAAGGGCATATTGAAGAAGGATCAGCCGAGTGGTTCTTGTGGGAGAACAACTCCATTTGGCTCACTAACTTCACACACCATCAGGCTTCCAAGCAGCTCTCAAGGAAACTCAGTTTTCACACTCTATGCTTAGTGCCCTTTGAGTGCATTATCTAGGAATGAAGCTGGGAGAGCATCCCACACAAACGAATGCTCCACATGCGGGTTTCACATGCCACCAACTCCACATTCACAGGCAACTTCAGCGCCACAGCCGTTTTCAGATAGCCCTCAATGCAAAGGCTCTAGACGCAAATATTGGTGTGAGAGCTAATTCAATCAAGGAAACACTGCATGTTGGTGAAGGGCATATTGAAGAAGGATCAGCCGAGTGGTTCTTGTGGGAGAACAACTCCATTTGGCTCACTAACTTCACACACCATCAGGCTTCCAAGCAGCTCTCAAGGAAACTCAGTTTTCACACTCTATGCTTAGTGCCCTTTGAGTGCATTATCTAGGAATGAACCTGGTAGAACATCCCACACAAACGAATGCTCCACATGCGGGTTTCACATGCCACCAACTCCACATTCACAGGCAACTTCAGCGCCACAGCCATTTTCAGATAGCCCTCAATGCAAAGGCTCTAGACGCAAATATTGGTGTGAGAGCTAATTCAATCAAGGAAACACTGCATGTTGGTGAAGGGCATATTGCAGAAGGATCAGCCGAGTGGTTCTTGTGGGAGAACAACTCCATTTGGCTCACTAACTTCACACACCATCAGGCTTCCAAGCAGCTCTCAAGGAAACTCAGTTTTCACACTCTATGCTTAGTGCCATTTGTATGGCTAGGACTGAAATGAACCTGGTAGAGCATCCCACACAAACGAATGCTCCACATGCGGGTTTCACATGCCACCAACTCCACATTCACAGGCAACTTCAGCGCCACAGCCGTTTTCAGATAGCCCTCAATGCAAAGGCTCTAGATGCAAATATTGGTGTGAGAGCTAATTCAATCAAGGAAACACTGCATGTTGGTGAAGGGCATATTGAAGAAGGATCAGCCGAGTGGATCTTGTGGGAGAACAACTCCATTTGGCTCACTAACTTCACACACCATCAGGCTTCCAAGCAGCTCTCAAGGAAACTCAGTTTTCACACTCTATGTTTAGTGCCCTTTGAGTGCATTATCTAGGAATGAACCTGGTAGAGCATCCCACACAAACGAATGCTCCACATGCGGGTTTCACATGGCACCAACTCCACATTCACAGGCAACTTCAGCGCCACAGCCGTTTTCAGATAGCCCTCAATGCAAAGGCTCTAGACGCAAATATTGGTGTGAGAGCTAATTCAATCAAGGAAACACTGCATGTTGGTGAAGGGCATATTGAAGAAGGATCAGCCGAGTGGTTCTTGTGGGAGAACAACTCCATTTGGCTCACTAACTTCACACACCATCAGGCTTCCAAGCAGCTCTCAAGGAAACTCAGTTTTCACACTCTATGCTTAGTGCCCTTTGAGTGCATTATCTAGGAATGAACCTGGTAGAGCATCCCACACAAACGAATGCTCCACATGCGGGTTTCACATGCCAGCAACTCCACATTCACAGGCAACTTCAGCGCCACAGCCGTTTTCAGATAGCCCTCAATGCAAAGGCTCTAGACGCAAATATTGGTGTGAGAGCTAATTCAATCAAGGAAACACTGCATGTTGGTGAAGGGCATATTGAAGAAGGATCAGCCGAGTGGTTCTTGTGGGAGAACAACTCCATTTGGCTCACTAACTTCACACACCATCAGGCTTCCAAGCAGCTCTCAAGGAAACTCAGTTTTCACACTCTATGCTTAGTGCCCTTTGAGTGCATTATCTAGGAATGAACCTGGTAGAGCATCCCACACAAACGAATGCTCCACATGCGGGTTTCACATGCCACCAACTCCACATTCACAGGCAACTTCAGCGCCACAGCCGTTTTCAGATAGCCCTCAATGCAAAGGCTCTAGACGCAAATATTGGTGTGAGAGCTAATTCAATCAAGGAAACACTGCATGTTGGTGAAGGGCATATTGAAGAAGGATCAGCCGAGTGGTTCTTGTGGGAGAACAACTCCATTTGGCTCACTAACTTCACACACCATCAGGCTTCCAAGCAGCTCTCAAGGAAACTCAGTTTTCACACTCTATGCTTAGTGCCCTTTGAGTGCATTATCTAGGAATGAACCTGGTAGAGCATCCCACACAAACGAATGCTCCACATGCGGGTTTCACATGCCACCAACTCCACATTCACAGGCAACTTCAGCGCCACAGCCATTTTCAGATAGCCCTCAATGCAAAGGCTCTAGACGCAAATATTGGTGTGAGAGCTAATGCAATCAAGGAAACACTGCATGTTGGTGAAGGGCATATTGAAGAAGGATCAGCCGAGTGGTTCTTGTGGGAGAACAACTCCATTTGGCTCACTAACTTCACACACCATCAGGCTTCCAAGCAGCTCTCAAGGAAACTCAGTTTTCACACTCTATGCTTAGTGCCCTTTCTTTGGCTTGGACTGAAATGAACCTGGTAGAGCATCCCACACAAACGAATGCTCCACATGCGGGTTTCACATGCCACCAACTCCACATTCACAGGCAACTTCAGCGCCACAGCCGTTTTCAGATAGCCCTCAATGCAAAGGCTCTAGACGCAAATATTGGTGTGAGAGCTAATTCAATCAAGGAAACACTGCATGTTGGTGAAGGGCATATTGAAGAAGGATCAGCCGAGTGGTTCTTGTGGGAGAACAACTCCATTTGGCTCACTAACTTCACACACCATCAGGCTTCCAAGCAGCTCTCAAGGAAACTCAGTTTTCACACTCTATGCTTAGTGCCCTTTGAGTGCATTATCTAGGAATGAACCTGGTAGAGCATCCCACACAAACGAATGCTCCACATGCGGGTTTCACATGCCACCAACTCCACATTCACAGGCAACTTCAGCGCCACAGCCGTTTTCAGATAGCCCTCAATGCAAAGGCTCTAGACGCAAATATTGGTGTGAGAGCTAATTCAATCAAGGAAACACTGCATGTTGGTGAAGGGCATATTGAAGAAGGATCAGCCAAGTGGTTCTTGTGGGAGAACAACTCCATTTGGCTCACTAACTTCACACACCATCAGGCTTCCAAGCAGCTCTCAAGGAAACTCAGTTTTCACACTCTATGTTTAGTGCTCTTTGTGTGCCTAGGACTGAAATGAATCTTGGTCAGCATCCCACACAAACGAATGCTCCACATGCGGGTTTCACATGCCACCAACTCCACATTCACAGGCAACTTCAGCGCCACAGCCGTTTTCAGATAGCCCTCAATGCAAAGGCTCTAGACGCAAATATTGGTGTGAGAGCTAATTCAATCAAGGAAACACTGCATGTTGGTGAAGGGCATATTGAAGAAGGATCAGCCGAGTGGTTCTTGTGGGAGAACAACTCCATTTGGCTCACTAACTTCACACACCATCAGGCTTCCAAGCAGCTCTCAAGGAAACTCAGTTTTCACACTCTATGCTTAGTGCCCTTTGAGTGCATTATCTAGGAATGAACCTGGTAGAGCATCCCACACAAACGAATGCTCCACATGCGGGTTTCACATGCCACCAACTCCACATTCACAGGCAACTTCAGCGCCACAGCCGTTTTCAGATAGCCCTCAATGCAAAGGCTCTAGACGCAAATATTGGTGTGAGAGCTAATTCAATCAAGGAAACACTGCATGTTGGTGAAGGGCATATTGAAGAAGGATCAGCTGAGTGGTTCTTGTGGGAGAACAACTCCATTTGGCTCACTAACTTCACACACCATCAGGCTTCCAAGCAGCTCTCAAGGAAACTCAGTTTTCACACATTATGCTTAGTGCCCTTTGTATGGCTTGGCCTGAAATGAACCTGGTAGAGCATCCCACACAAACGAATGCTCCACATGCGGGTTTCACATGCCACCAACTCCACATTCACAGGCAACTTCAGCGCCACAGCCGTTTTCAGATAGCCCTCAATGCAAAGGCTCTAGATGCAAATATTGGTGTGAGAGCTAATTCAATCAAGGAAACACTGCATGTTGGTGAAGGGCATACTGAAGAAGGATCAGCCGAGTGGTTCTTGTGGGAGAACAACTCCATTTGGCTCACTAACTTCACACACCATCAGGCTTCCAAGCAGCTCTCAAGGAAACTCAGTTTTCACACTCTATGCTTAGTGCCCTTTGAGTGCATTATCTAGGAATGAACCTGGTAGAGCATCCCACACAAACGAATGCTCCACATGCGGGTTTCACATGCCACCAACTCCACATTCACAGGCAACTTCAGCGCCACAGCCGTTTTCAGATAGCCCTCAATGCAAAGGCTCTAGATGCAAATATTGGTGTGAGAGCTAATTCAATCAAGGAAACACTGCATGTTGTTGAAGGGCATATTGAAGAAGGATCAGCCGAGTGGTTCTTGTGGGAGAACAACTCCATTTGGCTCACTAACTTCACACACCATCAGGCTTCCAAGCAGCTCTCAAGGAAACTCAGTTTTCACACTCTATGCTTAGTGCCCTTTGAGTGCATTATCTAGGAATGAACCTGGTAGAGCATCCCACACAAACGAATGCTCCACATGCGGGTTTCACATGCCACCAACTCCACATTCACAGGCAACTTCAGCGCCACAGCCGTTTTCAAATAGCCCTCAATGCAAAGGCTCTAGACGCAAATATTGGTGTGAGAGCTAATTCAATCAAGGAAACACTGCATGTTGGTGAAGGGCATATTGAAGAAGGATCAGCCGAGTGGTTCTTGTGGGAGAACAACTCCGTTTGGCTCACTAACTTCACACACCATCAGGCTTCCAAGCAGCTCTCAAGGAAACTCAGTTTTCACACTCTATGCTTAGTGCCCTTTGTATGGCTAGCACTGAAATGAACCTGGTAGAGCATCCCACACAAACGAATGCTCCACATGCGGGTTTCACATGCCACCAACTCCACATTCACAGGCAACTTCAGCGCCACAGCCGTTTTCAAATAGCCCTCAATGCAAAGGCTCTAGACGCAAATATTGGTGTGAGAGCTAATTCAATCAAGGAAACACTGCATGTTGGTGAAGGGCATATTGAAGAAGGATCAGCCGAGTGGTTCTTGTGGGAGAACAACTCCGTTTGGCTCACTAACTTCACACACCATCAGGCTTCCAAGCAGCTCTCAAGGAAACTCAGTTTTCACACTCTATGCTTAGTGCCCTTTGTATGGCTAGCACTGAAATGAACCTGGTAGAGCATCCCACACAAACGAATGCTCCACATGCGGGTTTCACATGCCACAAACTCCACATTCACAGGCAACTTCAGCGCCACAGCCGTTTTCAGATAGCCCTCAATGCAAAGGCTCTAGGCGCAAATATTGGTGTGAGAGCTAATTCAATCAAGGAAACACTGCATGTTGGTGAAGGGCATATTGAAGAAGGATCAGCCGAGTGGTTCTTGTGGGAGAACAACTCCATTTGGCTCACTAACTTCACACACCATCAGGCTTCCAAGCAGCTCTCAAGGAAACTCAGTTTTCACACTCTATGCTTAGTGCCCTTTGAGTGCATTATCTAGGAATGAACCTGGTAGAGCATCCCACACAAACGAATGCTCCACATGCGGGTTTCACATGCCACCAACTCCACATTCACAGGCAACTTCAGCGCCACAGCCGTTTTCAAATAGCCCTCAATGCAAAGGCTCTAGACGCAAATATTGGTGTGAGAGCTAATTCAATCAAGGAAACACTGCATGTTGGTGAAGGGCATATTGAAGAAGGATCAGCCGAGTGGTTCTTGTGGGAGAACAACTCCATTTGGCTCACTAACTTCACACACCATCAGGCTTCCAAGCAGCTCTCAAGGAAACTCAGTTTTCACACTCTATGCTTAGTGCCCTTTGAGTGCATTATCTAGGAATGAACCTGGTAGAACATCCCACACAAACGAATGCTCCACATGCGGGTTTCACATGCCACCAACTCCACATTCACAGGCAACTTCAGCGCCACAGCCGTTTTCAGATAGCCCTCAATGCAAAGGCTCTAGACGCAAATATTGGTGTGAGAGCTAATTCAATCAAGGAAACACTGCATGTTGGTGAAGGGCATATTGAAGAAGGATCAGCCGAGTGGTTCTTGTGGGAGAACAACTCCATTTGGCTCACTAACTTCACACACCATCAGGCTTCCAAGCAGCTCTCAAGAAACTCAGTTTTCACACTCTATGCTTAGTGCCATTTGTATGGCTAGGACTGAAATGAACCTGGTAGAGCATCCCACACAAACGAATGCTCCACATGCGGGTTTCACATGGCACCAACTCCACATTCACAGGCAACTTCAGCGCCACAGCCGTTTTCAGATAGCCCTCAATGCGAAGGCTCTAGACGCAAATATTGGTGTGAGAGCTAATTCAATCAAGGAAACACTGCATGTTGGTGAAGGGCATATTGAAGAAGGATCAGCCGAGTGGTTCTTGTGGGAGAACAACTCCATTTGGCTCACTAACTTCACACACCATCAGGCTTCCAAGCAGCTCTCAAGGAAACTCAGTTTTCACACTCTATGCTTAGTGCCCTTTGAGTGCATTATCTAGGAATGAACCTGGTAGAGCATCCCACACAAACGAATGCTCCACATGCGGGTTTCACATGCCACCAACTCCACATTCACAGGCAACTTCAGCGCCACAGCCGTTTTCAGATAGCCCTCAATGCAAAGGCTCTAGACGCAAATATTGGTGTGAGAGCTAATTCAATCAAGGAAACACTGCATGTTGGTGAAGGGCATATTGAAGAAGGATCAGCCGAGTGGTTCTTGTGGGAGAACAACTCCATTTGGCTCACTAACTTCACACACCATCAGGCTTCCAAGCAGCTCTCAAGGAAACTCAGTTTTCACACTCTATGCTTAGTGCCCTTTGAGTGCATTATCTAGGAATGAACCTGGTAGAGCATCCCACACAAACGAATGCTCCACATGCGGGTTTCACATGCCACCAACTCCACATTCACAGGCAACTTCAGCGCCACAGCCGTTTTCAGATAGCCCTCAATGCAAAGGCTCTAGACGCAAATATTGGTGTGAGAGCTAATTCAATCAAGGAAACACTGCATGTTGGTGAAGGGCATATTGAAGAAGGATCAGCCGAGTGGTTCTTGTGGGAGAACAACTCCATTTGGCTCACTAACTTCACACACCATCAGGCTTCCAAGCAGCTCTCAAGGAAACTCAGTTTTCACACTCTATGCTTAGTGCCATTTGTATGGCTAGGACTGAAATGAACCTGGTAGAGCATCCCACACAAACGAATGCTCCACATGCGGGTTTCACATGGCACCAACTCCACATTCACAGGCAACTTCAGCGCCACAGCCGTTTTCAGATAGCCCTCAATGCAAAGGCTCTAGACGCAAATATTGGTGTGAGAGCTAATTCAATCAAGGAAACACTGCATGTTGGTGAAGGGCATATTGAAGAAGGATCAGCCGAGTGGTTCTTGTGGGAGAACAACTCCATTTGGCTCACTAACTTCACACACCATCAGGCTTCCAAGCAGCTCTCAAGGAAACTCAGTTTTCACACTCTATGCTTAGTGCCCTTTGAGTGCATTATCTAGGAATGAACCTGGTAGAACATCCCACACAAACGAATGCTCCACATGCGGGTTTCACATGCCACCAACTCCACATTCACAGGCAACTTCAGCGCCACAGCCGTTTTCAGATAGCCCTCAATGCAAAGGCTCTAGACGCAAATATTGGTGTGAGAGCTAATTCAATCAAGGAAACACTGCATTTTGGTGAAGGGCATATTGAAGAAGGATCAGCCGAGTGGTTCTTGTGGGAGAACAACTCCATTTGGCTCACTAACTTCACACACCATCAGGCTTCCAAGCAGCTCTCAAGGAAACTCAGTTTTCACACTCTATGCTTAGTGCCATTTGTATGGCTAGGACTGAAATGAACCTGGTAGAGCATCCCACACAAACGAATGCTCCACATGCGGGTTTCACATGGCACCAACTCCACATTCACAGGCAACTTCAGCGCCACAGCCGTTTTCAGATAGCCCTCAATGCAAAGGCTCTAGACGCAAATATTGGTGTGAGAGCTAATTCAATCAAGGAAACACTGCATGTTGGTGAAGGGCATATTGAAGAAGGATCAGCCGAGTGGTTCTTGTGGGAAAACAACTCCATTTGGCTCACTAACTTCACACACCATCAGGCTTCCAAGCAGCTCTCAAGGAAACTCAGTTTTCACACTCTATGTTTAGTGCCCTTTGAGTGCATTATCTAGGAATGAACCTGGTAGAGCATCCCACACAAACGAATGCTCCACATGCGGGTTTCACATGCCACCAACTCCACATTCACAGGCAACTTCAGCGCCACAGCCGTTTTCAGATAGCCCTCAATGCAAAGGCTCTAGACGCAAATATTGGTGTGAGAGCTAATTCAATCAAGGAAACACTGCATGTTGGTGAAGGGCATATTGAAGAAGGATCAGCCGAGTGGTTCTTGTGGGAGAACAACTCCATTTGGCTCACTAACTTCACACACCATCAGGCTTCCAAGCAGCTCTCAAAGAAACTCAGTTTTCACACTCTATGCTTAGTGCCATTTGTATGGCTAGGACTGAAATGAACCTGGTAGAGCATCCCACACAAACGAATGCTCCACATGCGGGTTTCACATGGCACCAACTCCACATTCACAGGCAACTTCAGCGCCACAGCCGTTTTCAGATAGCCCTCAATGCGAAGGCTCTAGACGCAAATATTGGTGTGAGAGCTAATTCAATCAAGGAAACACTGCATGTTGGTGAAGGGCATATTGAAGAAGGATCAGCCGAGTGGTTCTTGTGGGAGAACAACTCCATTTGGCTCATTAACTTCACACACCATCAGGCTTCCAAGCAGCTCTCAAGGAAACTCAGTTTTCACACTCTATGCTTAGTGCCCTTTGAGTGCATTATCTAGGAATGAACCTGGTAGAGCATCCCACACAAACGAATGCTCCACATGCGGGTTTCACATGCCACCAACTCCACATTCACAGGA